>NC_026004.2:52833105-53045967 GCF_000442705.2 Elaeis guineensis
TACTATCCCCATGGGACTGAACCTGAACAAAGTGAAATTGATGACTTGAAGTCCCGATCGGACTCCCCCAAGGAAGAGGTGGATCCCCCTGATCGCTTTTAGGCCCTCTATGTGGATGGGTCCTCCAACATGTCCGACGCAGGTGCGGGCCTAATTTTGGTTAGCCCGGAGGGAGTCATCGCGGAGTACGCTCTGCATTTTGAGTTCCCCGCAACAAACAATGGAGCCGAATATGAAGCTCTGATAGCAGGACTAAGGGTCGCCAAGGAGCTGGGAATAGACCAGCTCTGGGTCCACAGCGACTCCCAACTAGTAGTGGGACAAGTCAGCGGAAGTTACGAAGCGCGGGAGGACAGTATGGCCAAATAACTCGAAAGGGTAAAGGAGCTCGTCCCCGCCTTTAGCAGCTTCAACATCAAACAGATCCCAAGGTTGGAAAATACCAGGGCTGACCTTCTCTCCAGGCTGGCAATGCTGGCTCCGGTCGAACTACCCAAAGACGTTCTCTTTGAAGTCCTAAAGCGCCCGAGTACAGAAGAGTCGCGGCCCGTGATGGAGGTCGACTATGAGCCCTGCTGGGTCGACCCTCTGATAGTCTACTTAAGAGATGGAGTTCTTCCCCAGGATGCGAAAGAAGCTCGGAAACTCCAGAACTAGGCTTCCCGGTACATCCTTTATGAGGGCAAATTGTACAAGAGATCATACTCTTTGCCCCTCTTAAAATACCTCCGGCCTTCGGAGGCTGACTATGCCTTGTGGGAAGTGCACGAAGGAATCTGCGGAAACCATTTGGGGGCTAGATTTTTATCCCACAAGTTGCTCCGCCAAGGGTATTACTGGCCAACAATACATCGTGATTCGATCGAATATGTCAGAAGGTACGACCGATGCCAGAGGTATGCCAACATCCAGAGACAGCCCGCCACCGAGCTCACACCCCTGAGTGCCCCATGGCCTTTTTTTCAGTGGGGGATGGACATCCTCGGCCCTTTTCCTATGGCGTCTGGGCAGAGGAAGTTCCTCCTTGTAGCGATCGACTACTTCACCAAATGGGTTGAAGTCGAACCACTGGCAAAAATCACAGAAGCAAAAGTGCAAGATTTCGTCTGGAAGTCGATCGTGTGTAGGTTCGGTTTGCCTAGGACCCTGATCACTGATAATGGACGGTAATTCGCAGGAGCAAAATTTGCCAAATTTTATGAAGATCTAAACATCTCCCATAATTTCACATCGGTAGCTCATCCTCAGGCGAATGGCGAAGCCGAGGTGACTAACAGAACCCTTTTGCAGGGGATTAAGACAAGGCTCGAAAAAGTGAAGGGAACTTGGGCGGACGAACTTTATCATGTGCTGTGGGCGTACCGAACTACCCAGAGGTTGCCCACAGGAAAAACCCCCTTTGTTTTGGCCTTCGATACGGAGGCCATCATCCCGATTGAGCTTAAACTCCCATCGGTGCGAGTCGTGGCATTCGATGAACAACAAAATTCACGAAGTCTCAAAGCCAACCTCGACCTGCTTGAAGAAAGACAGGAGATAGCTTAGGTTCGAATGGCAGCCTACAGACAAAAAATCGCTCGATACTACAACGCCCGGGTCAAGAACAAAGTCTTTAGAGCAGGAGATCTAGTGCTTCAACGAGCTGCTGTCTCGCAACCTCAGGATCGAGGGAAGCTTGCCCCAAACTGGGAAGGCCCGTATGAGGTCAAAGAAGTAGTTCAGCCCGAAACCTATTATCTTAAGGAACTCGGAGGAGCCGACCTCCCCGCGACCATGGAGCTCGGAGAACTTGCGAATGTACTACTAATAACTCCATTTTAATTAAGAGTTGTATATCTACATGTCCTTGGTATTACCCTACATCCATAGGACAATCTATACAAATTGGCTCGAAAGCAAGAGGGAAACCTCGTCTCGACAAAGTCGAAGGCCCGGTTCCCTTTAGACCGGATGGGGGGAGAGGCCTTACAACGCCCATACGTGCCCCCACAGTCCTGTTAGGGACAGGAGGAGAATCTCGTCCTAACTTCAGCAAAGTCGAAGGCCCGGTTCTCTTTAGACCGGATGGGGGGAGAGGCCTTACAACGCCCATACGTGCCCCCACAGCCCTGTTAGGGACAGGAGGAGAATCTCATCCTAACTTGAGCAAAATCGAAGGCCCGGTTCCCTTTAGACCGGATGGGGGGAGAGGCCCTACAATGCCCATATGTGCCCCCACAGCCCTGTTAGGGACAGGAGAAAAACCTCGCCCTAACTTGAGCAAAGTCGAAGGCCCGGTTCCCTTTAGACCGGATGGAGGGAGAGGCCCTACAATGCCCATACGTGCCCCCACGTCCTGTTAGGGACAGGAGAAGAACCTCGCCCTAACTTGAGCAAAGTTGAAGGTCCGGTTCCCTTTAGATCGGATGGAGGGAGAGGCCCTACAACGCCCATACGCGCCCCCACAGCCCTGTTAGGGACAAGAGGAGAACCTCGCCCTAACTTGAGAAAAGTAGAAGGCCCGACTTTCTTTAGGCCGAAAAGTAGGAAGGGCCCAGCAACGCCCGTGCGTGCGGCCACGACCGTGCTAGAGACAAGAGGAGGACTTCGTCCTAACCAGAACTGAAGCCTACTACGACGGGAAAGGGAGAAGAACCTCGTCCCTATACTAATTAAAAGTTCGGTCGTTCAAAGATCGAAAGAAAAAGGGGGAGGGACTTTCCCCAGCAGCCCCCTCGCAATGAAACTCCACTCGGACTCTTTCAGGAGCCGGGCTCCGTCACCAACTTCGGCTACTGGTAAGCTCCTCTCGGACTCTTACGAGAGCCGAACTCCGTACGTGACTCTAATTATAGGAAGACTCCGCCCGGACTCCCACGGGAGCTGAATTATGCCCCGACATCGCCTATGGGAGCCGAACTCTCGTAGCCACCCCAAGAGCAGAGGAAAAATTCCATGCGAAAAAAGAAAAAGGAAGACGGTGAGTCACGCCTACGACAAAGGAAAAAGCTCGACAGGCAACGATTCGATGCAAAGTACGGACAAGGTAACAAAATCACCTCCTCATTTTTCGACTAACAAGATGCACGTTACAAGGCCCGAAGGGCCAGAAAAGAATACATTATTACAAGGCTCAAAATATGGCTTGGAAAGGATACCCCGGAGACCGCTTCAAGCTGCAAACTTCTTCTCCCGTTCCTGTCCCTCCCAGCCACATTTTCCAGTGCGTGTAGCAGACCTATCGGCTCTTGCCTCGCCTTATTTTGCTCCACCTCCGAGATCCCAACCTCGGGGGGAAAAGGATGGGATAGATTCCAGGGGGCAATCAGGGCGACGGCAGTGACGACGAAGACCTGTTTCAAGAAGAACCGGAGTCACCACGGAGGCAGCGGTGGCACCAGAGATATGCGATATCACCGAATGCTCCGTGACAACCACCGTCCAAAGTGCTCCGGCAAGGTCGGCATGCGCTACTTCCACCGTCCCCGTAACAAGTTCTACTGCCCCACCATCGGTGCCGACCGCTTCTGGTCCCTCGACTCCGACGGCATCGAGGATCCCGCCACAGCTTGCGACGATAGCTCTACCCTCTTGACCGATGTCACCCCGCCTTGCTACTCCGAAATTCTCAGGTAGAACTCCCTCACCGGTTGTCCCCGTTATTAAACCCCTATTGTTGAAGGAATTCTCCCTCGACCCCCCTTTAAAGCGATGGGAATCCTCAGCGGCAGCTCGACAACCGGAGAACTCACAGACTGCTGTTCCCCTCCTTGCGCTTTTCCAAGTCCGTGGCATCCTCGGGAGGTTGACCTCCAGGATGGAAGCCCTGGCAGGGGAACCCCTTAGAGAAGAATTGGGGGGCTGAGGACGGCAGAGAGACGGCAAAGACCAGTGTGGAGGACGCTCGGAGGCGGGAGGGGCACCGCTGGAGTAGCTGAGTGACTGAGCTCTCAGGCGAAAGAAAAATATCATCCTTTAGGTGAGGTAAGGCCTCTGGAGGAGGGGTGGGGGGTTTAAATAGGCAACGGAGCCTGGCGCAATTATGGTGGCCGGTGCCTCTAGGCCAACCAATGCCCACCATGTGTCCCACTCACCGCGACCTGGAGTTGATTGTTCGCAAACTTTCATGGCGTGATGCTTGGGATCACGTCCCGGTGGGAGTTCCGAAAAAGCCCTTCGGGTCACCCTAATTGGGAAAAGGCTCCAGCATGCGCACATTAAATGCCAGCACATCTGAGGACGGTCGCGCACAGAGGCCAAGGGGAGAACTTCGGCTGCAACGATCCTTTCATACTTCCTTCATTCAAAATTCGAACTCGAAAGTAGGGGGACTGGTGTTGGGTATAAAATACTCTCAACCGAAGTTCCCCATGAGATTAATCCTCATGAGTCGTCTCCAACTCCGACCGCAAGGAAGGCTCCGCCCGGACTCCTACGGGAGCCGGGCTCCATCCACAGCTCCAAGGAAGACTCCGCCCGGACTCCTACGGGAGCCGGGCTCCGTCGCCAACCTCGACTACAGAGCAGCTCCGCCCGGACTCCTATGGGAGCCGGGTTCCATCCACAGCTCCAAGGAAGACTCCGCCCGAACTCCTACGGGAGCCGGGCTCCGTCGCCAACCTCGACTACAAAGCAGCTTCGCCCGGACTCCTACGGGAGCCGGGCTCCATCCACAGCTCCACTGAAGACTCCGCCCGGACTCCTACGGGAGCCGGGCTCCATCGCCAACCTCGACTACAGAGCGACTCCGCCCGGACTCCTACGGGAGCCGGGCTCCATCCACAGCTCCAAGGAAGACTCCGCTCGGACTCCTATGGGAGCCGGGCTCCGTCGCCAACCTCGACTACAGAGCGACTCCGCCCGGACTCCTACGGGAGCCGGGCTCCATCCACAGCTCCACGGAAGACTCCGCCTGGACTCCTACGGGAGTCGGGCTCCGTCGCCAACCTCGACTACAGAGCAGCTCCGCCCGAACTCCTACGGGAGCCGGGCTCCATCCACAGCTCCATGGAAGACTCCACCCGGACTCCTACGGGAGCTGGGCTCCGTCGCCAACCTCGACTACAGAGCGACTCTGCCCAGACTCCTATGGGAGCCGGGCTCCATCCACAGCTCCAAGGAAGACTCCGCCCGGACTCCTACGAGAGCCGGGCTCCGTCGCCAACCTCGACTACAGAGCGACTTCGCCTGGACTCCTACAGGAGCCGGGCTCCATCCACAGCTCCACGGAAGACTCCGCCCGGACTCCTACGGGAGCCGGGCTCCGTCGCCAACCTCGACTACAGAGCAGCTCCGCCCGGACTCCTACGGGAGCCGGGCTCCATCCACAGCTCCACGGAAGACTCCGCCCGGACTCCTACGGGAGCCGGGCTCCGTCACCAACCTCGACTACAGAGCAGCTCCGTCCGGACTCCTACGGGAGCCAGGCTCCATCCACAGCTCAACGGAAGACTCCGCCCGGACTCCTATGGGAGCCGGGCTCCGTCACCAACTTCGACTGCTGGTAAGCTTCGTTCGGACCCCTACGGGAGCCGGACTTTGCCCCTGACTTTAATTGCAGGTAAATTCTGGCCGTGCTCCTACTGGAGCCGGACTTCGTCTTTGATTTCAAATTACAGGGAGGCTTCGCCCGGACTCTTACGGGAGCCGGACTTCGCCTACGACCCCAACTGCAAGTAGACTGCGTCCAGACTTCTACGAAGGACTCCGTCTTCTATTCTGACTGTGGGAAGACCCCGCTACCAACTCCAATCGAACTTCGGCCGACAAGTTCGGACCCCGGGTAGGCCATAGTAACGGCCACGATTCTGCTCCACTCCCTACGGCGGACCCTGCGCATCTTCATTACTCCCTGACAGGCTGTATTGACGGCCACGATTCTGCTCCACTCCCTGCGGCGGACCCTGCACATCTTCATTACTCCCTGACAGGCTGTATTGACGGCCATGATTCTGCTCCACTCCCTGCAGCGGATCCTGTGCGATTCCAGCACTCCCTGATGAGTCACGACAGTGGACGCCGCTCCACTCCCCATAACTGACTCCACATGGCGAGCCACGGCGATAGCCACGAGCCCACTCCACTACCCTCCACAGTAAATCCCTCCTAACTCTGGGTGGCCCACGACCAGACGGTTACGGACGTCACTATCAGTCTGTTGCACCCTCCGCCTATAAAAGGGGGACCCAGATACGTTATTCTATAAGCTCTATTTTCTATCCCAAAACTCTGCTAAAATCTCCATTCGAGCACTCCATTCTTGTTGAGGCAGAGAACTGACTTGAGCGTCAGAGGGTCTTGCCGGAGCAACCCCACCTCCGGTTGAGACTTCTTTTGCAGGTCCCGACGGCGACCGCGACTCCCTCGACTCCAGCTTCTCCGGCGCAAGCGGATTTTTGCACCAACATGCTGAAATAGAAAATAATGCATCTAAAGAATCTGATGAAATATTGATCAAAGAGAACCTCTTTGATGAAATTATTATTTACGATATCAATATTAATACTGTTACTGAATCTCCCTCGCTAGATCAAGAAAATAGTTATGAGAAGGTAGCAATTGAAGATTATAATGAAACAATTGGGACTGTTTATGATCCTGATACTAATCTGAATCCTATATATTTATCTACTGAGTCAAACCTAGGCATCAGTCATAAGAAAGTAATGATTGAAGATGAAAATATTGAGGAAGAATATTTGGATCTGACTAAGGAACCTCCAACATCTGATCTTTTAGAAGCATAATTAGAAAAAAAATTCTTGGAAGAATCACATAAAATCATTTTGAACCAAGCTGATAAAACTCCTTCTGATGAAACATTTGAAGGAAATGATTCTAAATTGTATGTTTCTACATGTGATTTAAAGATCAAGCCAGACTCTTTATCTAATTTAAAATCTTTGAATTAATCTACCTTAAATCAGTCATTCTCATCCAGTAAATCTATTTTTATTCCTAAAGAAATTTATGAAAACTCATACTTCTCCAAAGATATAGGAATGAGTAGTCTTTCAAGATTTAGTATTTCTATAGGAAGTAATAACCTCTTAGTCTTAGAAAATCCTGAAGATAAAAGAATAGCTAGTAAGAAGAATATAATTAGTAAATTATTTATCCCAGAAGACACTAAGGATAAATTAATTTCTAACTATAAACCAATAGTTTAGGTCCCTAAGATAATAAATCATTATTTTGGACCAACCTTGGTGGATACAAAATCTATAGAAATCCCTGATAACATATCCATTATCTATTCTAAAAATCTGTTTTGGAACTCTGATGGATTGATAGATTATCTTACTGTCAACAATTATTGTCAACTGACAATGATACCTTTGAAAGCCTATAAAATCCATTTTATCGAGATATTGATAAATTACTTGAAAGCTTGTAAGAACTATAATTATTCACAACTTCCAATTGTCGAAATAGACCTATTGAGGCAATTGAAAGGTTGGTGGAAAACTTTTTCCACTAACTTAGAAATTGTGAATAATGATCAAAAGAAGTCTAAAGGAAACAATCCTTTAGATTATCCTTTAAATATAATAGAGAGTCTATATATAGATGTTAATAATAAATTAAGAAGTTTTAGGAGTAGCAATTTAGTTGAGTTTAGAGAAAATAGAGATAGTTACTCTACTCTATTAGTTTTAAAAAGATTTTATTTAAAAAGACCATCTCTAGGCTTAGAAGTTAATTTAGAAAATACAGATATTTTTAGTAAAGAAAATAGAGTAATTCCTTTCAGTAGATCTGGATTGATCAAAAATCAATCTATAAAATCATATAAAAGAAAAAAGATAAATAATCCCTATAACTCAAAAGAGTTTGGTTTTCATCTAGATAAATTGTATGAAAAGTGTTGGGTATAAAATACCCCCAGCCGAAGTTCATAAGAGGCCAACTCTCCCGAGATCCCTCCGACTTTGTGTGGCATCTTTTTCGGATTTCTCCGACAGCCGAATTTCCACAATGTCGACCGAACTCCTCCGACGGGCGAGCTCCTATTGAACCCTCCGGACTTCTCCAATGGCAAGCTCCTTCGACTGTCCATCGGACTGCTTCAAGTGCCCTCTGAACTCCATTATCAGCCGACCTCTCGCGGTGATCGACTGATCTCTGAATCTCTTCAGACTTCTCCCGACCATGATCGACTCTAGTCCGAACTTCCTCTGGACTTCGTCAATGGCCAAACTTCTCCAATGGTAGATCCCTATAGCGATCAGACTTCATCTACATTTCTACAGCGGCCGACCGCCTTCTGGATTTTGCCCGAGCTCCTGAGAGAGCCGGGTTTCTGCCCCGAACTTTCATTGCAGATGGGTTTCGTCCAAACTTCTACAACGAACAGGCTCCGCTAGCGGGATCTCTACTTCGAACTCCTACTACAAATGGTCTACTCCGAGCTTCTATTACAAGCGACCTACTCCAAATTTCTACTACGAGCGGTCCACGTCAGATCTCTACTGTAAGCCTCCATCCGAGCTTCTATTGTGAGCGAATTCCTTTCGGACTCCTGTTACAGGTGGGCTTCAGTCGAGCTTCAACCGATGGATCCGAACTCTCTAACAAGCCACAATAAGAGCCACCACCCTACTCCACTCTCTGCAATGGATTCCATGCAGCTCCACCACTCTCTGGCAAGTCACAACAACGGACACCACTTCACTCTCTGCAGTGAGCTCCACGTGGCCCTGGGCGACCTCTGACGCCACTACTCTCCGTAACAAACTCCGCACATCTCTGAACGGCCCACTTTCAGATGGTTACATACGTCGCTATCGGCTAGTTATGCTCTCGATCTATAAATAAGGACCCCCCCAGATATATTTTTCTCTAAGCTCTAATCTCTATCTCAAAACTCTGCTAAGATTCTCATTCGAGCACTCCATTTTTGTTGAGGCAGAGAACTGATTTGAGCGTCTGAGGGTCTTGCCGGAGCACCCCCAACTCCGGTTTAGACTTTCTTTGCAGGTCCCGACGGCGACTGCGACTCCCTCAACTCCAGCTTCTCCGACACCGGCGGATTTTTGCACCGACAGAATTGGCGCTAGAGGAAGAGTATGAACCTTCGCGGCACCCTTGTTCTTTAAGGAGTGCTCAACGGGACTGATTTCGATCATCTTCTCTGACATCCTCTTCTCCTTCCCCTACTAGATCTTCATCCGATGCCTCCCTGCAAAGCATCCACCAGGCGATCCACGGCCTCCGCGGCTAGATCCCAAGCTCCAGCCTCACCCTCGATTTTCCAGGCCCCTCCTCCTTCTCCGACAACAGTGGTCGACAGATCCATCCAGCACCATCCTAAAGGTAGGAAGAATCGGTCGAGGACCCTACCGCGACCAGCACCGTCGAGGAAGGAAGAACAACCTGAAAATCGGCCTCCGATCGAGATCGTCTACACCATCTCTGGAGAGCCCCAGAAGGGAGTGGCCAATGGATCGGCCGGACTGCCCAAGCGGCAAAGGACTAAAGGACCCATAACTTTTACTGAAGAAGATGCCCGAGAGGTCCAGTTCCCCCACGACGATGCGGTTGTAGTTTTTTTAAATATTGCTAATTATGATGTACGCCGCATTCTTGTTGATAGTGGAAGCTCGACTGATATTTTGTTTTACGATGCCTTCTCAAAAATGTCCATCCCTGACCATCGTTTGGGGCCGATTAGCTCCCCTTTAGTAGGGTTTACCGACGGTGCTATGCCAGTGGAGGGAGTAATAACTTTGACTGTAGTTGCAGGTCGATATTCAAGACAATCCAAGGCTCTGGTGGATTTCTTGGTAGTGAAGGCACCGTCAGCCTACAACGCAATCCTCGATCGACTTGACCTCTACGCCCTCCAGGCCGTGGTGTCAACCTACCATCTGAAATTGAAATTTTCTACTAACCAGGGGGTCAGAGAAGTCAGGAGAGATCAAGCCCTGGCAAGGCACTGCTACAATATAGCCCTGCAAAGAAGTGGTTAGCCTGACCTCTGTCTGGTTGATGGATTAGACACCCGCGATGACCTGACAGAAGAGCGGGGTGGGCCAATGGAAGATCTTGTCTCAATTCCTTTGAATGATGGGAACGAGGAACATATGGTGAAGATCAGCTCCAACTTGGGGAAAGTGGTGCAGACGCAGCTTATTAATTTTCTGTGAAAGAATGCGGACGTTTTTGCTTGGATTCTGACGGACATGCCAGGGATCGACGCTGAAGTTATGCAGCACCGTCTGACCATCGATCCCAAGCACCGGTCGACAAAGGAAAAAGTTTGAAGTCATGCATCGGAGAGACAGGTGGCAATAGCCGAGGAGGTTGATAAACTCCTAAAGGTAGGGTTTATCAGATAGGTCAACTATCCGACCTGGGTTTCCAATGTGGTCTTGGTTAAGAAGACGAACGGCAAATGGAGAATGTGTATAGACTTTAAAAAATTGAATAAAACCTGCTCGAAGCACAGTTACCCTCTGCCTAGAATCAACCAACTAGTAGATGCAACCTTGGGCCACGAGCTTCTCACTTTCATGGATGCATTCTCCAGCTACAATCAGATTAGGATGGCATCAGAGGATGAAGAGAAAACCACTTTTATAACTAACCATAGCCTTTATTGTTACAGGGTCATGCCTTTTGGCCTCAAAAATGCAGGGGCGACATATCAGTGGCTAGTGAATAAGATCTTCAAAGAGCAGATCGGCCGCAACATGGAGGTCTACGTGGACGACATGCTCGTAAAGAGCAGATCCTCGATGAACCACGTCGCTGACCTTGAGGAGACCTTCAGCGCCCTTCGAAAATACAAGATAAAGCTGAATCCAGCCAAATGCGCTTTTGGAGTAACCTCAGAAAAATTTCTGGGCTTCATGATATTGGGGTGCGGGATCGAGGCAAACCCAGAAAAGATTCACACCATCCAGGAGATGACCGCCCCGAGGTCGATAAAGGAGGTTCAGCACCTCACCGGGAGAGTAGCGGCTCTAAATCGCTTCATCTCGAGATCGGTCGAGCGATGCTTACCTTTCATTCAGACCCTCAAGCAGCCCAAGAACTTCTGTTGGACCGTTGGATGTCAGCAGGCGTTCGAGGAGCTGAAGACCTACCTCGGCTCATCACCATTATTGGCAAAGCCTGAGCCTGGAGAGAAATTATTCCTGTACCTGGTGGTTTTTCCTGTGGCCCTCGCTGCAGTTCTGATTAAGGAGGAAGCGAAAGTTCAACGGCTAATCTACTACATAAGCCGAGTATTGAGAGACACCGAAACCAGGTATACTAAGTTAGAGAAACTAACTTATACATTGTTGATTGCAGTCCGAAGGCTCCGACCTTACTTTCAAGGACACACCATAACACTGCTCACCGACCAACTGATCAAGACGGTCCTGCATCGAGCGGATGCCTCCGGAAGAATTGCAAAATGGGCGGTCGAGCTCACGGAGTTTGACATCAACTATCGACCTCGGCCAGCGATCAAAGTCCAAATATTAGCGAACTTCATGGTGGAATGCACTATCCCAGAGGAGGCCGAACTTGGACAAGATGAAGCCGATAATCCCGAACTCTGATCGAACTTCCCCGAGGAAAGAGCCGATCTCCCTGATGGTTCTTGGGCCCTCTACGTGGATGGTTCCTCCAACATGTAAGGTGCAGGCGCGGGCCTGATTTTGATCAATCCAGACGGGATTGTCGCAGAGTATGCACTACGCTTCGAGTTCCCCGTAATAAATAATGGAGCAGAATATGAAGCTCTGATTGCAGGACTAAAGGTTGCCAAAGAATTAGAAGTAGATCGGCTTCAAGCCTACAGTGATTCTCAATTAGTGGTAGGATAGGTCAGTAGAAATTACGAGGCTCGAGAGGACAGTATGGCTAGATATCTCGAGAGGGTAAGGGAGATCATCCCTACCTTCGGCAGCTTCGACATCAGGCAGATCCTGAGATCGAAAAATGCCAGGGCCGACCTTCTCTCCAAGTTGGCTACATTGACTCCAGTCGAACTACCTAAGGAAGTCTTCTTCGAGGTTCTGAAGCACCCAAGCATGGAAGAATCATGGTTTATGATGGAGATCAGCTATGAACCCAGCTGGATCGACCCACTAGTTGTGTACCTCAAGGATGGGGTTCTTCCTCCTGATGCAAAAGAGGCTCGGAAGCTTAAAAACCAGGCCTCCTGATATATCCTCTACGAAGGCAGGCTATACAAGAGGTCGTACTCCTTGCCCCTCTTGAAATATCTCCGACCTTCCGAAGCAGACTTTGCCTTGAGGGAGGTGCATGAGGGAGTCTGTGAAAATCACCTGGGGGCTAGGTCTTTATCCCATAAGCTGCTCCGACAAGGTTATTACTGGCCTACCATGTACCACGACTCCATCGAATATGTCTGAAGATGTGACTGATGTCAGAGATATGCCAATGTACAAAGACAACCTGCCTCCGAACTTACACCGTTGAGTGCCCCATGGCCGTTCGCGCAATGGAAAATGGATATCCTCGGATCTTTCTCCATGGCATCAGGGCAGCGGAAGTTCCTCCTCGTGGCAATAGACTATTTCACCAAGTGGGTCGAAGCTGAACCTTTGGCAAAAATCACGGAAGCTAAAGTGTAGGACTTCATCTGGAAGTCGATTGTCTGTAGGTTTGGCTTACCCAGAACCCTCATTACTGATAATGGGTGACAATTTGCTGGAGCAAAGTTTGCCGAATTTTGTGAGGGCATAAATATCTCCCACAACTTCACCTTGGTGGCCCATCCTCAAGCAAACGGTGAGGTCAAGGTGACTAACCGGACTCTATTGCAAGGCATCAAAGTGAGACTTGAAAAGGCAAAAGGAACTTGGGCTGACGAGCTCTATCATGTGTTATGGGCATACCGGACTACTCAGAGATTGCCCACCTGGGAGACCCCCTTTGCCCTAGCCTTCGGAACAGAAGTCGTGATCCCAATAGAACTTAAGCTTCCATCAGCATGAGTCGTGGCATTCGATGAACAGCGCAACCCACAGGATCTCAAGGCCAACCTCGACCTGTTAGAAGAAAAGCAGGAGGTGGCTCAAGTTCGGATGATGGCTTACAAACAGAAAGTAGCCCGCTACTATAACTCTCGGGTCAAAAGCAAGGTCTTCCAGGTGGGGGACCTGGTGCTACGGCAAGCCGCTGCCTCACAACCTCAGAATCAAGGAAAACTTATCCCGAACTGGGAAGGCCCGTATGAAGTCAAGGAGTCTGACCCGGAACGTACTATTTGAAAGAGCTCGAAGGAGCAGAGCTTCCACGATCATGGAACTCGAAAAATCTACGGATGTATTACCAATAACTACACCTTAAATAAAAATTTCATACTTGCATATTTTTCTTTTAGCATGAGTTTATAACGATAGGAAATAATTCTCCCACGCAATTGAAATTAAGCTGGTTAGGAATAGGAGGAGAACCTCATCCTAGCATGAGCAAAGTCGAAGGCCCGGTTTCTTAAAGACTGGATGGGGGGAGAGGCCCTTACAATGGCCCTTATGTGCCCCCACAACCTTGTTAGGAACAGGAGGAGAACCTCGTCCTAACATGAGCAAAATCAAAGGTCTGATTTTTTAAAGACCGGATGGGGAGAGAAGCCCTTACAACGGTCCTTATGTGCCCCCACAGTCTTGTTAGGAATAGGAGGAGAAACTCATCCTAACTTGAGCAAAGTCAAAGGCCTAATTTCTTAAAGATCGGATGGGGGGAGAGGCCCTTACAACGGCCCTTATGTGCCCCCACAGTCTTGTTAGGAACAGGAGGAGAACCTCGTCCTAACATGAGCAAAGTCGAAGGTTCAATTTCTTAAAGATCGGATGGGGGAGAGGCCCTTACAACGGCCCTTATGTGCCCCCGCAGCCTTGTTAGGAAGAGGAGGAGAACCTCATCCTAACGCGAGCTGAAGCCAGCTGTTGAGAATAAGATGAGGACCTCGGCCCGACGCAAGCAAAGACTCGATTGATCGACAAGGAGGAAAGCTTTCCCAATGATTCCTCTACACTCTCATGACCCCGTCAAGAGCGGAGGGAAGACCCCCACCCAAACACAAAAGAAAGGGAGAAGCGAAAAGAAAAACGATGAACTACACCAGCGATAAATGAAAAACAAGCTACAGGGAACCTCCTCTCAACGAGGAAGGAGATTCCTACCAAAAACCCCCAGTCTCTAAGAGGAAAGTCAACACAAGTCAAAGATAAATCGACCTCCTCGAGATAACGGAAAGTTCAGACTCCTGAGCTCGAACCTAAGGTGACAAACAAAAAGGACAAATCGACACGGCGACAATCAGGAACCACTAAACAACAATGACATCGAACAAGACAAAAGGCAAGAGAAATTCGGTAAACGACAACTTAATGCAAAAATGAACAAGGTAATGGAGAATCTCCTTTTCATTTCATTACCAAAGTATACATTATCAAGCCCCGGAAGCCAAAAAAGAAAAACTACAAGAAAGGAAAAAGAATACATAGAAGGACAAAAGTTAAGAAGAGCTCTAAAGGAGCTCGGCTTCTTCCGACTTCGAGCTCTCGATTGCAGGTCCTTATTGGAGACTGCTTCAAGTCTTCGACTTCCCCTTCTAGCTCCATCTTTCTTAGCAACATCTCCCAGTACATCCGATGAAACCACCGACTTTCGCTCTTCGTCCCGTTCCGCTCCATTTCCAAACTTTCGCTCTTCGACCCGTTCCACCCCGTTTCCAAACTTTCGCTCTTCGCCCTGTTTCGCTCCATTTCCAAAATCCTAACCTTAAGAAGAAGAATGCAGGATAAAGCCCGGGGAATGGCAGTGGCGGCGATGACGACCCGCTTCAAGAAGAACTGGAAGCACCCCGGTGGCCGCGGTAATGCCGGAGGCATGCACCACCACCACATCCTCTCCAACAAGTACCATCCCGGGTACTTCGACAAGGTCAGCATGCGCTACTTCCACCGTCTCCGCAACAAGTTCTACTGTCTCGCCATCAACATCGACTGCCTCCGGTCCCTCGTCCCCGACGACGTCAAGAAGTCCGCCGTTGCTCATGGCGACAACTCCACTCCCTCGATTGGTGTCACCCAATTCGGCTACTTCAAGATCCTCGGGCGAGACGCACCTGCCTACTAGCTTCTTTATTAAATCCCTGTTGTTGAAGGAATTCTTCCTCGAGTCCTCTTCGAAGCCGAAGGAGTCTTCAATGGCATCTCGGCGGCTGCTGAACTTTCTCCTCTTTTCGACCCCTAGCACCCCCTCGGGACGGACCTCTAGAACAGGAACCTCTGTGGGAGAATTCCATGAAAAGACTTGGAGAACTGAAGGCTCAACATCCAAAGGGACGTCAGCAGCAAGGGCAGTCTGGGCAGGTATGGCTGAGCTCGCCTCTCCCATTCTGGTCTTCTTAGCCGGCCCGGTGGTTGCGGCGCCTTTTCTCTTGTAGGCCTTGAGGCCCCTGGCTAGCAGTTGTATGGCTTCCGCGCCTTCCGCGTCCATGCCTACAGCAAGAAGACAAGGGGGAGAGGTCAAAAAAAAAAAAAAGAAGAAAGAAAAGAAGAAAGAAGAGAAAAGGGGAAGAGAGAGAAGGAGAAGAAAAATCCCAAAAAATTGGGGGAAGACTGTCGATAAACTCTCGGAAGCTACACAGACGGAGCAAGAAGAAGAAGGAACAACAAAATGATGAGAGAGCAAAGAAGTTTTGGGACCAACCTAGATTGGCCCGAGGGAAGCAGGAAGGTGGCAAAAATGGTGGGAGTTGACTCAAAGAACACCTAAGGCCGAAAAGGATGATGGAGAGGAGCGGAGCTCTCAGGAAGAAGAAGAGCACCAACTGGACTTTCAGGTGAAGTGAAGTCTCTGGAGGAGAGGAGTGGGCTTAAATAGACAACAGGACCCGGCGCAGTAATGATGGCGGATGTCCCCAGGCCGACCACCGCTCGCCATGTGTCCCGCTCACCATGGCGAGCGGTTGACTGCTGATGGGGCCATTATTAGGAGGTACATAGGGGGGCGCTCCATCGGGGATTTTGAAAAGTCTCTTCGGATCGCCTAGGGCAGCGCTCTAATGGAGGTTTTCAAAAAGTCTTTAGATCGCCCAGGGCAATGCGCCAGTGGGGATTTCGAAAATTTCCTTCGGATCGCTCGATCCAAAAAGACTCCAGCACACGCACGCAAAATGCCAAAATATTTGAGAACGGTCGTGCACAAAAATCGAAGGAGCAACTTCGGCTGCAAAAATCTCTTTGTACTTTCTTCATTAAAAACTCGAACTCGAAAGTAGGGGGACTGGTGTTGGGTATAAAATACCCCCAGCCGAAGTTCATAAGAGGCCAACTCTTTCGAGATCCCTCTGATTTTGTGCGGCATCTTTTTCAGATTTCTCCGGCAGTCGAATTTTCACAATGTCGATCGAACTCCTCCAATGGGCGAGCTCCTATTGAACCCTCCGGACTTCTCCAATGGCAAGCTCTTTCGACTGTCCATCGGACTGCTTCAAGTGCCCTCCGGACTCCATTATCAGCCGACCTCTCATGGTGATCGACTAGTCTCTGAATCTCTTCAGACTTCTCCCGACCACGATCGACTCTAGTCTGAACTTCCTTCGGACTTCATCAATGGCCGAACTTCCCCAATGGCAGATCCCTATAGCGATTGGGCTTCATCTATGTTTCTACAGCGGCCGACCGCCTTCTGGATTTTGCCCGGGCTCCTGAGAGAGTCGGGTTTCTGCCCCAAACTTTCATTGCAGGTGGGTTTTGTCCGAACTTCTACAATGAATAGGCTCCGCTAGCGGGATCTCTACTTCGAACTCCTACTACAAATGGTCTACTCCGAGCTTCTATTACAAGCGACCTACTCCAAATTTCTACTACGAGCGATCCACATCGGATCTCTACTGTAAGCCTCTATCCGAGCTTCTATTGTGAACGAATTCCTTCCGAACTCCTGTTGTAGGCGGGCTTCAGCTGAGCTTCAATCGATGGATTCGAACTCTCTAACAAGCCACAATAAGAGCCGCCACCCTGCTCCACTCTTTGCAATGAATTTCACGCAGCTCCACCACTCTCTGGTAAGTTACGATAACAGACACCACTTCACTCTCCGTAGCGAGCTCCACGTGGCCCTGGGCGACCTCTGATGTCACTGCTCTCCATAACAAACTCCGCACGTCTCTGAACGGCCCAGTTCCAGACGGTTATATACGTCGCTATCAGCCAGTTATGCTCTCGGTCTATAAATAAGGACTCCCCCAGATACGTTTTTCTCTAAGCTCTAATCTCTATCTCAAAACTCTGCTAAGATTCTCATTCGAGCACTCCATTTTTGTTGAGGCAGAGAACTGACTTGAGCGTCGGAGGGTCTTGCCGGAGCACCCCCAACTCCGGTTTAGACTTTCTTTGCAGGTCTCGATGGCGACCGCGACTCCCTCAACTCTAGCTTCTCCGACGCTGACGGATTTTTGCACCAACAAAAAGAAAACTTGAAGGATTCCTAAAAAATTGAATAAAAAATGGATCTGTAATACTCTATTTAAACTAAAAAATAGAGATCACTTTAAACATGAAGTGTTGATAGATTTTGGAGCTAATGTAAACTGTATTCCTTCAAGATATTTTGAAAAATTTGATCAAGATCTCCAAACAACTGAAGGAAAAAATCTGAAAATAAATCATAGGATCTTTGAAGTCCAGGTATGGATAGAAAAACTTTATATTAAAATATCATTTTTATTAGTTAAATCTTTAAAACAAGGAGTCATATTGGGAAATCCCTTCCTAGCATATCTTAAGCCTTTTACTGCTACAGAAAAAAGAATAATTATACAAGATAAGTCTTGTTATAATTTTGAAAAACTTCCAAAATATGTACAAAAAATATTTTGTAATACAAGACCAAAACCCCAAAATAAGAGAAGAATAAATAATCTCAACATTTCTTCAGATTTCTATTATCAATCTAAATTTTGACTGGATAAATCATATATAAAGAATCATAAAAGATCTAAGAGAAAGTTTGATCAGAGAGCTAGAAAGATCCTTAAAAGGCAGAATGAAATGAATCATCTAATACTTTATTTATATCTAATTTATTATAAAAGTAATAAAGAAGGTTATCATTCGATAAACTTTAGGATAAATTATAAGATCTCTAAACTTCTCATTTATTTGAGAAGATATTACTTTTTAAAACAAAGAGTTATACTTAAAGATCACAAGGGAAGAAGAAAAATGTGTCTACAAATTTATAAAGACTCTTTGATTATGGAAGATTTTATTACAATGATATCTTGGGTAATATATAAATTTTTCCTCTTATATACTAATATAGTGTTTATCTCAGAAAATATATTTCATCAAGACAACCTCAAAAGGGAAGAAAATTAGATATTTGATGCAAGCAGTCTAGATCAACATATAAAGAAAAAAAGTAACTTAAAAGGAGTTGATCAAAGACTATATACTAACTTTTTATCTCAAAGATTTTGCAAAGAAATGGATCACGAAAAGAAAATACAAAATAGGAGGACTGCTCTTGAGAAAGAAAAATTTTCTCAAAATCACAAGCTAGAACTTTCTCAAAAAATTTATGACTTGATCAACAAGGTATGGAAAACCCATCTTTTGAATCAGAAAGGAGACTTTAGAAAGGCTATGATAGCTCTTGTTGATCATTTATCTGAAAAAGAATTATTTTTGATGATATTGAAAGAAAATTTAAGATTATCTGATGAACACTCAAACCAAATCATACCTGATTTGGCTACTCTCTTTAAAGTGAAGACTCTTATGATAAATAAGCAAAAGAGACTTAACTATTGAAAAAGAGCTTAGAAAGTTTTAACTAGTGAACTGTTAGAAGACATTTTCAAAAGATAACTCAGCCCAATAAGACAAAAGAACTGCTTGAAGATTTGTAAATCTTTCTGATTGATGGAAATGAACTATTTATAGAATTACAATTTTTTCTAATAAATGGATGGAGTTATCCCAAATTATATCTTCCGTTAATCAATGAGTATGCGAAAGAAGAACTCAGAGCCCTATACAAAGGATTGGTACGAGTAATGTCAGTCGATCTTTTTGCCAATCTATATATATTTCCAGCTATGGTTAGTGAAATTCTATATGAAGTAGGAAAGGTATACAAAAATCTGCTAAAGGTTGTAATTTTCAGCAGCATTGAAACTAGAGAAATTGGAGTAGTAAATTATCCTTTCCAAATTTATGAAGTTAGTATTTTTGAAGAAGAAGACTATATAACCTTGTGTGATGAAGAAGAAGGAGAGCTTCCAAAAAATTTTAATTTCAAAGAATATCAAGAAAAAAGTCTTTTAGAAGTTTACTGGAGAGCTCAAGAAAAGAAGTTCAACGATACTGATCTGATGGAAGAATCTGGGTAACTACTATGCTTGCTATAAATATTAAAGCAGCAGGAGCTTGGGAAAAGACATGGGATCCTTTATTAGATGAAGAAAATTATCTAGAAGAGATACAATGCAAAATAAGACAAATTAAGCAATCTCTGGAGCATGCAGATTTTCAATCAAGTAATACAAATTTGGAAGACTTAGCTACTCTATCACTCAACCAATCTCATTCAGAAGTGTTGGTGCAAAAATTCGTCTGCACCGGAGAAGCTGGAGTCGAGGGAGTCACGGTCGCCATCGGGACCTGCAAAAGAAGTCTAAACCGGAGGTGGGGTTGCTCCGGCAAGACCCTCCGATGCTCAAGTCAGTTCTCTGCCTCAACAAGAATGGAGTGCTCAAACAAAAATTTTAGCAGAGTTTCTAGGTAAAAAATGAGAGCTTAGAAAATAACGTATCTGGGGTTCCCCCTTTTATAGGCGGAGGGAGCAACAGACTGATAGCGATGTCTGTAACCATCTGGTCATGGGCTGCCCAGGGTCAGACAGAGTTTGTTGCGAAGAGTAGTGGGGTAGACCCATGGCTATCACCGAAGCGCGCCACGTGGAGTTTGCCGCAGGGAGTGGAGCGACGTCCGTTGTCGCGACTTGCTAGAGGATGGAAGAATCGTGCGGTATCCATCACAGGAAGTTGAGCAGGATCGTGGGCATCATAGCGGTCTGCCAGGGAGTAATGGAGCTGTGCGGAATCCATCACAGGAAGTGGAGCAGGATCGTGGCCATTGCTGCGTCACACCAGGGCATGCAGACCTATCGGCTGAAGTTCGGCTGGAGTGTTTGGCGGAGAGGGGTGGTTAGCTGTCCATTTGAGAGGAGCCCGGAGTCCGGCTCCCATAGGAGTCTGGACGAAGCTTACCAGCGGTCGAAGTTGGTGACGGAGCCCAGCTCCCGTAGGAGTCCGGGCGGAGTCTTCCTTGCAGTTGGAGTTGGTGACGGAGCTCGGTTCCCGTAGGAGTCCGGACAGAGTCTTCCTTGCAGTTGGAGTTGGTGACGGAGCCCGGCTCCCGTAGGAGTTCGGGTGGAGTCTGCTTGCGGTCGGAGTCGTGGGTGGAGTCCAGCTCCCGTAGGAGTCCGGACGAGGTCTGTCTGCAGCTGGAGTCGGGGATGAGGCCCGGCTCCCGTAGGGGTCCGGGTGGAGTCTTCCTGCAATTAAAGTCAGGGGCGAAGTCCGGCTCCTGTAGGAGTCCGGACGAAGCTTACCAGCGGTTGAAGTTGATGACGGAGCCCGACTCCCATAAGAGTCTGGGCGGAGTCTTTCTTGCAGTTGGAGTTGGTGACGGAGTCCGACTCCCGTAGGAGTCCGGGTGGAGTCTTCCTTGCAGTTGGAGTTGGTGACGGAGCCCGGCTCCCGTAGGAGTCCGGGCGAAGTCTGCTTGCGGTCGGAGTCATGGGTGGAGTCCGGCTCCCGTAGGAGTCCGGACGAGGTCTGTCTGCAATCGGAGTCGGGGACGAGGCCCGGCTCCCATAGGGGTTCGGGCGGAGCCTTCCTGCAATTAAAGTCAGGAGCGAAGTCCGACTCCCATAGGAGTCCGGACGAAGCTTACTAGCGGTCGAAGTTGGTGACGGAGCCCGGCTCCCGTAGGAGTCCGGGCGGAGTCTTCCTTGTAGTTGGAGTTGGTGACGGAGCCCGACTCCCATAGGAGTCCGGGCGGGGTCTGCTTGCGGTCGGAGTTGTGGGCGGAGTCCGGCTCTCGTAGGAGTCCGGACGAGGTCTGTCTGCAGTCGGAGTCGGGGATGAGGCCCGCTAGGGTTAATCCTATTGAAAACTTCGACTGAGGGTATTTTATACCCAACACCAGTCCCCTTACTTCCGAGTTTGAATTTCGAATGAAGGAAGTACAGAGAGGTTTGCACAGCCAAAGTTGCCCCCTTGAATCCTGTGTACGATCGCCTCCAGATATTTTGGCATTAAATGTGCGCGTGCTGGAGTCTTTTCGAATCGAGGTGATACGAGGGGACCCTTCGAAATTTCTACTGGTACGCTGGCCCAGGTATGATGCAGTAATGGCTCTGTCAACCGTCAGCCACTTTTAGCCGCCTGCCGTGGCGAGTGGGACACGTGTCGAGCGCGGACGGGTCTGGGAGAATTCGCGATCATTATGGTGTCGGATCCCAGGGTCTATTTAAACCCACCCTTCCGCCTTTAGGGGCCCTATTCCGCCTGAGAGTTTCATCAGTATTCGCCCCTTCTTCGAGAGTCCCGATTCTCCTTGGCGTCTTCTTGGGCCATAGGCGTCCTTCGAGTCATCCCTGTCCTCGCCTCTTTGCATCCCTCAGAGCAATCTAGATTAGTCCCAGAACCTTCATTTTTCTTCCCGCCACTTAGGGGCCTTTTCTTTGCCATTTTTTTTTTATTGTATTCCTCTGAGTTAGTCTCCTGTGACCTCTCATCCTTTGTCCTGTCCATTTTCTTCGGGATCATCAGAGTCTTCATTTGAAGGTATTCGAAATGTCTTCCGATACTTCCGTTTCCGGCAGTTCCGGGAGTTCTTCCGCCTCAACCCCCCAGGTCCCCCGTTCTGTAGATGAACCTATACCTGGAGCGGGGTCTCGCTCGATTTTTACGTCGGGTGCCATTCCCTGCTCCTTGACTCTGGATGAACTCCTACTGATAAGGGTTTAGTACGGAGTTCCTCCGGAGTATGACCTGGAGCTTCCTGGCCCCTCCGACCGGGCCAGCGCTCCCCCACCCAGTCGCTTTTGCCTGTATCAGGAGGTGTTCCGTGTCGGACTCCAGCTTCCGCTTTCGCCCTTTGTTGTTGCCCTTTTCCGCTTCTTAGACATCTCTTTGGCTTCAGTGGCTCCGAATTCCTTTAGGTTTTTGATAGGATTTCTCTCCCTTTGTCACGTAGTCGAGGTCCAGCCGTCCCTCTCTCTGTTTAGGCATTTCTATACCTTCAAGCGTCATCCTTCGATGAAGGACTGGTGGTATTTCTCTCCTCAGTTCGGCAAGAAGGGGTTGCTGAAAGGCGCTTCCCCTTCAATCCACAACTGGAAGGAGAAATACCTCTTCGTCCACTGCCCGACCCTGAGGCTGGGCCTGCCCCCTTGGGGCTCTCTGAGGGACTCTGTCCGCCGGGCTCCCAACCTGGGAGAGGACGACCTTCGGACTGCCCGGAAGCTTCTCGCCTATTCCGCTCCTTCCCTTCCCAACCTTCTGAGGGAGCAATTTTTGTTCAACATCGACCTGAGCCCCCAGGATCCTGTGAGTACTCCATCTTTTCCTTTCTCTTCTTTTCTTCCATCCTCCTTCTTTCTTTTTCTTTTTCTTCTCTTTTCTCTTTTTTTTTTGAGTGCTACTCCTTCCTCTTTCACCCCATTATTGATTTCTAATTTTTGATTGATTGATTTTTTTTTTTTTAAGGAATGGACGTCGAAGCAGCACGGATGCTTGCCAGCAGCCTCAGGGCCCACAAAAGAAAGGGTGCTGCGGCCTCCAGATCAGCAAAGAGGGCCAGGGCGGAGGAGTCGAGCTTGGCCACGCCCGTCCAGGTGGATCCAACGATCGACGTTCCCTCGGACGCCGAACCAACGGCCCCCCGGGCCTCTTCGAGGAGTCCGCCGACTGGGGCTCCCATTTTGGGGGTCCGCTCTACGGAGGCATCCGTAGTTGAGAGGGGGAAGAGAAGGAAGTCGGTGGCCCGCAGGGTGAGTAGCCACCGAGTCATCACCGACGAGTCCCTCGGTTCCAAAGAGGAGCTGGAGAATCCCTTCAATGACAGGGACCTGATCAAGCGGTTGATCGACGGCTGCATTCTGCCTGAAGTCGTCGAGAGGATCGACCACGTCGATCCTGAGCAGCGGGTTTGGGGCTCCCTAGGGTCTTTTCTCGAGGTAAACAAATCTTCATTTAACCGGCTATTCGACCCTTGTTCTGATCCCCTAGCCGCCCTTGTAGATTGGGCACCAGCTCCTCGCCAATATCGAGGCGACGAATCAGGCGAGGTGGGATGCCATCCAGGTGGAGGAGCATCACCGGGCCGAGGTCGCTCGCCTCAAAGAAAAGGCAGCCGAAGTAGTCGCCCTCCAAGAGGCCCTAGAAAGAGAGAAACAAGCCCGGGAGGAGGAGAAGTAGATCTTGGAGGAGACGGTAAGAAAGGCGGAGGCTGAGGTCGCCAATTTGGCTGAGCAGATTTCAGTCCTGGTCTCGGAGGCCAGAGTTCTTACGGTAGAGGAGTTCAAGGCCTCCGCGGAGATGAGGGACCTGAATGTCCAATTCGGCCAGGAGGCATTCATCAAGGGGTTCGAGCTCTGCTAGGAGAAGGTGGCCAAAAAATTTTCAGAGCTCGACCTCAGCTTCCTGGGTGAGGAGTCTGAAGACGAGGCCGGTCCCTCTCCTGCTACCACTGCTGCTGCAGCCCCCCCTCCAGGAACACCGAGCTCTCCAACTCCTACATCTGAGGTCTGAGACCTCCGACCTTGTATCTTTCTTTTACTGCTGTTTTTCTTTTTCTTTTTGTCTTCAAGAATCATTCAATCAACAAAGTTGAATTTCTTGTCGTGGATGGCTTCTCCTTCCTTCCTTTCTTCTCTCTGCTTTTCTTTCTGTGATGAGATGCGTCTTGACGCTTTTGCCTCCCGATGGCAGTGCCCTGCCGAAGCACTTCCCATGCCCCTGGGGATCTCGCTGAAGTCCATGATTCGGCGATTGAGGAAGGAAGTTTTTCACTTGACAAAAGGAGCGAAGAAGATGGAAGGCGAGCTTCGCAGGTTGAAAGAGGGTCATTCTGAAGCCACCGCAGAGGCCACCCGCTTTCGAAATCTCCACGTGAAGGGGATCATGGAGTATAGCTGGAGGAAGGCGGACTTCGCGAAGGAGCTTGAGGAATACAAGAAGAGCACCAGCGACCGAATTTGGGCTCAAGCTGTCAAGATTAGTGCTCTCAGGGTGGAACTGTCGGCTGCGAAGGAGAGGATCGGCCAGCTGAAAGGGAGTTCATCCCAGCTCTTGGCTCGGGCCGACGACGATCGGGAGTGGTCGAAGAAGGTCTCCGACCTTCAGCAGCAGCTTTAGGACGCCGAGGTGAGCTACGACGTGCATCGGGCCGGTTGGCACAGGCAGATGGATGAATATAAAGGGAGACTCAAGGTGGCGGCCGACGAAGTCGCCCGTCTTCAGAGGCAGCTGGCTGACAGGGCTCAGCTTACTTTTGGTCGGGATTCTAATGAACTTCAGTCCCTAAGAGAAACCGTCAAAGGGATTTCTGTCGCCCTCGGGGAAAGATGGTGGAGCTGCAGTAATTGAAGATCCAACTGGCATACGAGCAGCAGGCCATCACGGACACAGAGGCAGAATCTGAGGTCCTGAGAAAGAGGCATCGAGAGGTGGAGATCAAAAGCCAGCGACTTCGTCGTGCACTCCAGGACGTGCTGCTGAAAAAGAGAGAGCTAGAAGAAGAAGTTGAGAATCTGAGGCAGTCCTAGATAAGGGGTGGAGTAGATAATTCTAGGTCGGAAGGAGCGGAGCTTCCCTAGGGCTCTTCTTGGCCTTCCATCCTTTTATGTATACATTTTTCCTTTTGTTGTTTTGTCTTGCTTTTGCCATTTTGCTTTTCTTCCTTTGGAATGAAAAGGAGATTTTGTGTTACCTCGTCCGCATATTGTATTGAATTGTCGTCCGCCGAACTTCTCTTGTCGTTCGACTTGTCCGACGTTGACGTCGTTTGGAGGTGCCCAGTCATCGATACGCTGGTTTGCTTTCCTCGTCGTTTGTGGCCGTAGGCTCGAGCTTGGTGGTCTGAACTCTGCATTACTTCAGAGGCGTCGCTGTCTTCTTGACCTGTGTCGAGAGCCTTCTTAGAGGCCGGGGGTGTTTGGTAGGAACTTCCCGTCTTTGTTGAGATGAGGTTCCTTAGGTCTTTGGTGTGGTTTCTCCTTCATCTGTTTCTGACGTAGTTCGTCGCTCTTCCTTTTTAATTTCCCTCCTCTTTTCAGAGTGAGGGCCCTCCCCTTGCTTTTTGTGGGGTTGCATAGAAGTGTGAAGGTGCCGCTGAGGGACCTTTCCCCTTCATCCGATCTTGTTGGGCGGTCGGGTTTCGTCACCGTCAAGATGTGGTTCTCCTTTCGTTCCTGACGTAGTCGATCTCAGCTCAGGTTAGGATGAGGTTCTCCTCCTGTTCCCAACGGGGTCGCGGAGGCACATAAGGGCTGTTGCAAGGGTCTCTCCCCCCATCCGGTCTAAAAGAATCGGGCCTTCGACTTTGCTCATGTCAGGATGAGGTTCTCCTCCTGTTCCTGTCATGGCTGTGGGGGCACATTAGGACGTTGTAAGGCCTCTAACCCCATCCGGTCTAAAAGAACTGGGCCTTTGACTTTGCTCATGTCAGGACAAGGTTCTCCTCCTGTTCCTGACATGGCTGTGGGGGTGCATCAGGGTGTTGTAAGGGCCTCTCCCCCCATCCGATCTAAAAGAATCGGGCCTTTGACTTTGCTCATGTCAGGACGAGGTTCTTCTCCTGTTCCTGACATGGCTGTGGGGGTGCATCAGGGCATTGTAAGGCCTCTCCCCCCATCTGATCTAAAAGAATCGGGCTTTTGACTTTGCTCATGTCAGGACGAGGTTCTCCTCTTGTTCCTGACATGGCTGTGGGGGCGCATTAGGACGTTGTAAGGCCTCTCCCCCAATCCGATCTCAAGATAATCGGACTTTCATTTTAGTTATGTTAGGATGAGGTTCTCCTCTCATTCCTAACATAACCTTGTTTTAATTGTTTGAAGGGGTTATCTCCAGTCGTAACAAATCCATGCCAAATGAAAGAAATTTAGATTCAGGGCAAGGTCGTAAGCGATACATTTACAGATTTCTCGAGTTCCATGGTCGTGGAAGGTCTGCTCCCCCTTGAGGCCCTCCGATGATGGAGTCGATGGTCCCAATTGGAGGCCGATCTCTGGGCTGCTCCTCCCTCCTTGGCGGTTCAGGTTGCGGTAGGGCCCTTGGCCGATCTTCTCTACCCTCAGGTCGGCGTCGGATGAACCTGTCGAGTCGACCTCGCCGGATGAGCTCCTCGATCTCATCTCGGAGCTAGATACATTCCTCCGTGTCGTGGCCGTGGTCGCGGTGGTAGAGACAGAACTTGTTGGGGTTGCACTTCCCAGGGTGTGTGCGCATCCTCTCTGGCCTAGGGAGCTGCTCCTTGACCTCCATCAGTACCTGGGTCTTCGAGGCATTGAGGGGGGCATAGTTGCGGAATCTTTCCGACGGAGAACCCTGCCGAACCCCACAATTCGGACTTCTCTACCTACGTACCCGAGGCAGAGTATGGGCACGCTTGTGCCTAGGAGGGGATCGAGAATGCGGCCGAGCTTCTCTCAACCTTTTTTCGACTGCGGGCTTACTCGAGTCTCCCGCCTGCCGCTCTCTCGCGGTCTCCTCATCCTTCATTTTGAAGGCTTCTTCCGCTCGGGCGTACCCTTCAGCCCGAGCCAACAAATCAGTAAAATCTCTGGGGTACTTTTTCTTCAGGGAGAACAAAAGGTCATTCTTCTGAAAGCCGCCCTTCAGAGCGGCCATTGCGACTGATTGGTCCAAATTTCGGACCTCCAGCACTGCGACGTTGAAATGGTTGATGTAGGCCCAAATGGACTCCCCTTCCCTCTGCTTGATATTGATGAGGGACTCTGAACCCTTCCGGGGGCACCGGCTGCTGACAAAATGGGCCACGAATTGATGGCTCATTTGATCGAAGGAAAAGATGGTACCCGGCTTCAGCATCGAGTATCAATTTCTCGCTGCTCCCTTCAAGGTGGATAGGAAGGCTCGGCATAGAATGGCGTCGGGAGCACCATGAAGCAGCATCATCGTCCGAAAGGCTTCCAGATGATCAACCAGGTCCGAAGTCCCATCGTAGCTTTCGAACTGGGGGAGTTTGAAGTTTGGTGGGATCGGTTCCTGCATGATCATTTGAGAAAAGGGAGGGTCAGTGCAAATATCCTCACCATAAGCGGGGGGAGCATGGCGGAGTTCTTCGATCCGCCGGTTCATCTCTTGGAGTCTCTGGTCCAGAAAATTCTCTCGACTTCAGGTCTCGAGGGTCCTCTGGCAGAATGGGGGCAGGGATCTTCCAAGGGTGGAGTCGTGATCCGATTGAGGGCTCTCCACCCTCGGGTTCGTCTTCCCAGGAAAGACGGGATGGCTGGCCCAAGTGGCCCGCCCCACCGCTGGATTCTGGTGTTTCGGTGACACCCTTTCCAGGCGCACTGATGCCTGCGGTTGCTGCTACTGCTGCATGGCCTGCACAGCTTTAGTGAGGCCTCTGACCTGCTGTGCCAGTAGATCAAACTGCTCCGCACCGACCGCCATCACCGGAGGAGGAGGAGGTTGGGAAATAGGAGGTGAGGCCGGAGCCTGAGATCTGGCCGCGGAGGTCGTGGATCATCGCGTGGATGCCTTGCGGGGAGGCATCGAGCAAAGACTAAGTGGAGGAAGGAGGAGAGGATGCCGAAAAAGATGCCCGGGGGCGGTCCCGTTGAGCGCTCCTTTAAGAACAAAGATACTGCGAAGATACAGCCCCTTCCTCTAGCGCTAATCCTGTTGGTGCAAAAATTCGCCTGCGTCGGAGAAGCTGGAGTCGAGGGAGTCACGGTCGCCATCGGGACCTGCAAAAGAAGTCTAAACTGGAGGTGGGGTTGCTCCGGCAAGACCCTTCGACGCTCAAGTCAGTTCTCTGCCTCAACAAGAATGGAGTGCTCGAACAAAAATTTTAGCAGAGTTTCTAGGTAAAAAATGAGAGCTTAAAAAATAACGTATCTGGGGTCCCCCCTTTTATAGGCGGAGGGAGCAACAGACTGATAGCGATGTCTGTAACCGTCTGGTCATGGGTTGCCCAGGGTCAGGCGGAGTTTGTTGCGAAGAGTAGTGGGGTAGACCTGTGGCTATCACCGAAGCGCGCCACGTGGAGTCTGCCGCAGGGAGCGGAGCGGCGTCCGTTGTCGCGACTTGCCAGAGGATGGAAGAATCGCACGGTATCCATCGTAGGAAGTGGAGCAGGATCGTGGGCATCATAGCGGTCTGCCAGGGAGTAATGGAGCCGCACGAAATCCATCGCAGGAAGTGGAGCAGGATCGTGGCCGTTGCTGCATCACGCCAGGGCGTGCAGACCTGTCAGCTGAAGTTCGACTGGAGTGTCTGGCGGAGAGGGGTGGTTAGCTGTCCATTTGAGAGGAGCCTGGAGTTTGGCTCCCGTAGGAGTCCGGACGAAGCTTACCAGCGGTCGAAGTTGGTGACGGAGTCCGGCTCCCGTAGGAGTCCGGGTGGAGTCTTCCTTGCAGTTGGAGTTGGTGACGGAGCCCGGACTCCCATAGGAGTCCGGGCGGAGTCTTCCTTGCAGTTGGAGTTGGTGACGGAGCCCGGCTCCCGTAGGAGTCCGGGCGGGGTCTTCCTTGCAGTTGGAGTTGGTGACGGAGCCCGACTCCCGTAGGAGTTCGGGCGGAGTCTGCTTGCGGTCGGAGTCATGGGCGGAGTCCGGCTCCCATAGGAGTCCGGATGAGGTCTGTCTACAGCCGGAGTCGGGGATGAGGCCCGGCTCCCGTAGGGGTCCAGGTGGAGTCTTCCTGCAATTAAAGTCAGGGGCGAAGTCCGGACGAAGCTTACCAGCGGTTGAAGTTGGTGATGGAGCCCGGCTCCCGTAGGAGTCCGGGCGGAGTCTTCCTTGCAGTTGGAGTTGGTGACGGAGCCCGGCTCCCGTAGGAATCCGGGCGGAGTCTGCTTGCGGTCGGAGTTGTGGGCGGAGTCTGGCTCCCGTAGGAGTCCGAACGAGGTCTGTCTGCAGCCGGAGTCGGGGATGAGGCCCGGCTCCCGTAGGGGTCTGGGCGGAACCTTCCTGTAATTAAAGTCAGGGGCGAAGTCTGGCTCCCGTAGGAGTCCGGACGAAGCTTACCAACGGTTGAAGTTGGTGATGGAGCCCGGCTCCCGTAGGAGTCCGGGCGGAGTCTTCCTTGCAGTTGGAGTTGGTGATGGAGCCCGACTCCCATAGGAGTCCGGGCGGGGTCTGCTTGCGATCGAAGTTGTGGGCAGAGTTCGGCTCCCGTAGGAGTCCGGACGAGGTCTGTTTGCAACCGGAGTCGAGGACGAGGCCCGCGAGGGTTAATCTTATTGAGAACTTCGACTGAGGATATTTTATACCCAACAAGAAGGATGACCAAGACAATTTACTTCAGTACTCAACCAACTCATTCTGAAAGGTGAGCTTTGTAAAAAAAAAAGATAATAGAAAAGAAAATTATTTTCTACTAACCATTCTACCAATTTTTTGGTAGACAAATTTTTTTTGCAGGTACTATCTAGTGGCTCTAGCCACTTCTACAACTAGATGATTACCATTATCCTCTAAAGACAACCACTACTACTATTTTCGAAGCCGGTTCAATTCTCAGAGACAATTCATCTTCAAAATTCGATCTACATTGAGGTCTATACCAGGATCAAAAGACAACAAGTAAGCTACAAGAAAATTCCTGACATCACTATTGTTCATCTACAGAAAGATTCCTGACACTGCAAGCAAAAGATAAAAAGCTATAAGAACTTGGACTTAAAATCAATTAAGTTTCAACTTCGATTCTGACTTCTAGAGGCTTCTAGACTCCAAACCAAGTGAAGTCCGTCCAGACTCCAAACTAATTGAAGTCAGCATAGTTTGACTATATAGTTTTCCCCTCGTCTATAATTAAAGGAGAAGGCATCTGCTCAGGAGGAGGCCGAGTGCGGAGAGGCAAGGCCCAGAGGGGTTCTGTGAGTGCTATGATAGAGTTCCTTTTTGTTATCTCTATCCTTCTTTTCTCTTCTAATCCTTCTCTTCTCTTGTTTTAGAGACAACACTATGTGAAGTCTTTTTTCCTCTTCCACTTTCTCCCTTCCACCATCGTTTACATCTACTAAGACATCACCTCATCCACTTTCTTTGGTTATGCCTTCATCATACATCCTCTTTTGTTTTCATCCACCAGACTCCATTCTCCCTTCCACTAAACCTCCACTTCTCATCTACTATAAAAACCCTCTCATCTTTCTTTGGAGAGAGAGCTTTCTTTGTTTATAAAAGTTCTCAGAAAGTTTTATTTTTTGAGAAGAAGCTTTCTTAATTTATAGTACTTTGATTGATATGGTCAAGGATTTCTGGGCATTAGGATTTTCGGTGCATCGGATGTTTTGAATGAAAATTTTAAACACCTAGTCTTTCTGCTATGGCATTGAAACCCAACAATGATATCAGAGCCTATCTTGATCTATATGATCAAAGGTTAAATTATTATCTTGATTGTGATCAAGCATGAATTTTTGGTTTGGTTCAAGTCGGATCAAGAGTTGAACCCGATTGAACATCTAAACCCTAGCATATCTTAGAGATATATTTTAAATATAAAATATATGATGTATGTATAGAATCTTTCTTAGTAGCTTAGTACTCTAATTGGGGTTCATCACTAAGCCGTTCGATCATAAGAGCAAGTAGGGTTCATAGATCCTCTCTTCCTATTCCATGGGACACTCTTATGGTGTGTAGGGGTGCCACTATGATATCTTAAGAAGAAAAATCATGAAAAGAGTATTTTATATTCATACATGTTATTAAAATTTTATGCATATGTGAATGCTTGAGATGCTTAGTTATAATCATATTGTATGATTATATTTTTATATTTTAGAGATATGATAAGATGTCATAATTAGTTGTTATGATTGCTAAGATACAACTATAATAGTGCATCATTGTGATTGATTGAATTAGGATGTGCTTGAGACCATTAAAGCCTTCATAAAAATCATATTAAGTCATAGTGTTGTGAATCAACAGCTAACCTATTTTTTGAATCGATTAATCAATTGATGTTTAAGGAGTGTTTCAAGTACGGTAGTTATTTAATTGGTTTCGTTGCTAGCCTAGCCAATTTTATTGGTGTCTAAGAAAAGTAACGGGAGGATTTCCATCAATCTTAATATTTTTTTGATCAATTGGATTAGTTCAAATCTTGAATGAAGGTAGCTTAGTATTTTGAACACTACATATGCCTTTCTTCATGCCTAGTCAATACCTTGTCAAAAACTATAGTAGGTTTGTTGTGATATCCACAAGGCTTGCTATGGAGATTGATGTGGGTTTGTCTTGATGCATATTAGATGCTTTACAATATATTTTAGATAGATTGCTTTGTTGTGATATCCACAAGGATAGTATTTTTTAGATATGGCTGTATGAAAATAAAGGGTCTGACTTAACTAAAAATACTATAGTTTATTGTGATATCCACAAGACTATGAGTATTTTTAGAGGTAAAAAATTTTATTGAGAGTTGCATGAGATGCAATTGGATAGATTTTCCTACTTTTGAATTCATTGAGATTTGTTGTGATATCCACAAGACTTCATTGAGGGATTAGGGTCTCAACCCCATTAAGAAATCAGATTAGGATTTCTCGTTTACCATAGGAGAGGGCTATGGTATCCAATAAAATAGTGGGAGACATAACTAGTTTAAAAGATCTCATATTATTATGTATATCAAATATGAGTGATCTACTTATACTATTATTTTTTATTTATGTACATTTAAGTCTACATTATGGCTTCTTTATTTTCACTACATGAAACTATGTTAACCGATCCCAACTATGTGGATTGATTGAGAAACTTACAAAATAGGTTCATATCAAAGAAAAACTCTAATGTTCTGGATATTTCTGATCTTGGGATGGTTAGTAATAATAAGAAGGCAAAGGATGTCCCCATAGATATTATTTGTGATAAATTTAGATATTGGGAGTATAATTGTAAGAATAATCTTGAAAGATTGAAGTAGAGTGCAAGTGTAGCACCAAAAGATGTGTATATGATACAGACTTATTTTTCATTGAGTGGCTCAGACTCTGATACTTGGGTATTAGATACCTCCTGTGGATAGTATATTTTTAATTTATTATAATGACTACAGAATATCAAAGATCTGAAAAGAGGTGACCTCGGACTTTATGGCACTAGTGGAGAGTCCATTAGCGCAAGGGCTGTGGAAACCTGTATGCTTGATTTACCTTTGGATAAAATTTTAAAATTAAAAGACTATTATTACATGCCAATAGTCATTAGAAATATTATTTCTATACCTTTGTTGTTAAAACAAGATTATGAAATAAGGCTAATGAGAAATGGATGTTTCATTTTTTTTTCTAATAAATTTTATGGTAGAGGTTATATTGATAACAATCTTTTAATTCTTGCACTCAATAAAAATATTTTTCATATTGAAAGAAATATGAAAAGAAAGAGAAAAAATATGAATATCACATATCTCTGGCATTGTCGTTTTGATCATATTAGTGAGTCAAAGATTAACAAGTTATACAAAGAAAATTTTTTTGACCCATACGATTATGAATCATTGGAAACTTGTGAATCTTGTCTCATGGGTAAGATGATCAAGACTTCATTTTCTAGATATGGAGAGTGGGTGAATGAGTTGTTGGCCCTAGTATATACAGATGTATGTGGACCGATGACAATTCAAGCCAGAAGAGAATACTCCTATTTTATCATCTTTATAGATGATTTATCAAGGTTTGGATATATGTATCTTATGAAACATAAATTCAAAGCCTTTGATAATTCAAGAAGTATCAAAGTATGTTCAAGAAATAAATTGAAAAAAGTATCAAGGTTCTTTGATCTGATCGAGGAGAAGAATACTTATCTAGTGAATTTTTTGATCATCTTAAAAGTAAAGGTATTCTCTCTAAAATGGATCTCTCCTTATACACCCCAGCTAAATGGTATAGTAGAAAGGAGGAATTGCACTTTGATGGATATGGTGCGATCTATGATGTGCTTCATTGATCTTCCAATATCTTTCTAGGGATATGCTCTAGAAACTACCGCATATATTTTAAACAAGATGCCTTCAAAGTTCGTTGCAAGCACTCCATATGAGATATAGAAGGAAAGGAAGCCGAATCTTAAACATCTTAAGATTTGGGGCTGTCCTGCTTATGTCAAAAATATTTTTTGAATGTAAGCTTAGTGCTAGATCAGACACGTATAGGTTTGTAGGGTATCCTAAGAAAATTAATGGATACTACTTCTACCATCCTACTGAACAAAAAGTATTTGTTAGTAGCATGCCATTATCTTGAAAAATAAATTCATCCAAGAAGGAGGTAGTGGGAGGAATATTGAACTTATGAAAGTTCATGATTTATAAATCGATGCAGAAATATCTATGGTTGGACCACAAGAAGATCTTTAATTAGAAGTATCCAAGGATGAGGTACATCCATAATGCACATCTTCTCTTCGAAGGTCAGATAGAGTGCGTCAAATACCTCTGAGATATGGTTTTGTTATTAAGAATGATAATTCGATCAACATCATTCAGGATGATGATCCAGTGATCTATTCGAAAGCTGTCATGAGTAGAGACTCAGACAGATGGCTGAAAGTCATGAAATTTGAGATGGACTCGATATACACCAACCAAGTGTGGACCTTGACTGATGTGTCTGAGGGTGTGACCTCAATAGCATGCAAGTGGGTCTTCAAGAAGAAGCTCAGAGTAGATGGCCAAGTAGAAACCTATGAAGCTAGGTTGGTGGTAAAGGATTTCAGACAAAGGTAGGGAATTGACTATGATGAAACCTTCTCATCAGTGCCTATGCTCAAGTTCATCCAGATTTTGCATGCTATAGCGGCATACTATGACTGTAAGATTTGGCAGATGGATATCAAGATTGCTTTTCTCAATGGTAATCTAGAGAAAGAGGTCTATATGACTCAGTCAAAAAAATTTATCTCAAGTGGGAGGGCAAATCAAGTATGCAAGCTAAACAGATCCATTTATGGATTGAAGCAAGCTTCGAGGAGTTGGAACATCCAATTTGATATGACAGTCAAAGAGTTTGGCTTTATCAAAAATAAGAATGAACCATGTGTATATAAGAAGATAAGTGAGAGTGCTATTATCTTCTTGATTCTATATGTCGATGACATACTGTTCATTGAAAATGATATCCCAATGATGCGATCGATCAAGACTTAGCTATCGAATAAGTTTTTCATGAAAGACTTGGATGAAGCATCCTATATACTGGTTATAAAGATCTATAGAGATAGATCTAAAAGGATATTAGGCTTATCCCAGTCACGATACATAGATCTCATATTAAAGAGGTTTAACATGGAGGCAAATAAGAGAGGTTACCTGCCTGCAAATCATGGTATACGTCTCTCTAAGAAAATATATCCTAAGACACCAGAAGAGAGGAAGAGGATGAATGAAATCTCTTATGCTTCAACAGTGGGATCTATTATGTATGTGATGCTATGTACCAAATTTGAGGTAGCTTATGCTTTGGGCGTAGCTAGCAGATTTCAGGTTGATCCAGTAGAAGATCATTGAAAAGCTGTGAAAAATATTTTGAAGTACCTAAGAAGGACTAAAGATATTTTACTCATAAATGAAGGAGGCTCAGAGATAAAACTAGAGGGATATACAGATTCTAATTTTTAATCTGATCTGGATGATAGCAAGTCAATATCAGGGTATGTGTTTAGTCTAAATAGTGGGGCAGTGAGTAAAAAAAATTTCAAATAGCAGACAGTATTTGACTCAACCATTGAGGCAGAGCACATCACTGCTAATGAATCCATTAAGAAAACTATCTGGATGAAAAATTCATCATAAATTTAGGAGTCATTCCTAAGATTGAAGGACTAGTGTCACTCTATTGTGATAACACTAGGACCATTATTCAATCTAAGGAACCTAGGTCTCATTAAAAATCTAAACACATCTTCAGACGCTTCCATCTTGTTAGAAACAAGATGTTGTTCTGGAATGAGTAGATACAAAGAACAATATAGTAGACCCATTCACTAAGGCCATGCCACAACAGCTATTTGATTGCTATCTTGATTGTATGAGATACAAAGATGATTGGCTTTAGTGCAAGTGGGAGATTGAAAGAAAAGTGTCCTATAAGCCAATCGCAAGTGTATTACGATGGAACTTATTTTTGAAAATTTTCAACTCATGTAATGATATTGAGGTATTGATTCATCATTTTAGCTGCATCTTATTACGATTAAGATTATGATGAATCCCAAAGATTAATGCAATAATTTTAGGAGATATGAATGGGTTATACTTGTGAGACCTAAAATTCTATTCTTAAATATTTCTGATCATAGGAGCACTAAGTCGGGGATCAATATTTCAGATAGACTGACACATCCTATGTATCTTGATGGAGAGGGTGGCAGATCTCACTAGCCACTTATGTATAGGACACTAATATAAGGATGTGGGTGTTCATTTGAGAAATGAGTCTACTAAATTGACTCAATAAAAGAGAACATTTTATGGAAGCCTTATTTACATGTCAAAGATGGTTCTCTAAGTGAGAGTTGTGCAAGTGATCCTTAGATCTGAGACCACCATGAAATCTTATGCACAGGAACTCATATTTTGGTTCATACTCAGGCATGATATTAAGACATATACGGGGTGCTCTAAATATGGTGGAGTGTGTATGGAGGTTGTGAGTAGGTCAATATGGAATCAATCACTCTTAGTAAGAGGAGATCGCATCCTGTGTATTCTAATCCTAGATAACTCGAAAAAAATCTTTTGGCCAAAGGTAGGAAGGAGATTAGAAAGAGTTTCTAATACTTCTTCATTAGAGTCTTCATTGGTTAATTGAAAATCGATATGAATATGTGTTTGAGTTTGACATGATTCCATACTCATGAACATATTCAGGGAGCAGGGATGATCGAAGGATTGAATTGCATGGTAACTTTCCATTAAAAGGTATATTTGATATTTTTTAATCAAATTTTATATCTTCTAGATAGTTATAATATATTTCTAGATATCAATTTTAACTTGTAGATTTTTGATCGAATTAAAGAGTTTAATTCGATCATTAATTAGAAAGGATTCTAATTATTGAGCTCGGGTTAGCTCGATTGGACCTTAATCAATTAGATTGAAATCTAATCAAATTAGATCAACTTATATTTAGACCTACTATCAACTAGATATGGAACCCAATGGGTCACACACATATAGAAATTAGCCAAGGATCCTTTTGAAAAAAGATTGATTGAAATTTTGGATTCAATCAGGGTTCCGGTAAGCAAGCTAGCATGTATGAAAACCCTAGCTCCTTTGGAGATCAATTTGATCTCATTCCTTGCTAATTAGCTAGCCCAATTCAGTGGTCATTTGGGTCAGGTCATGCCACCTAGAAGCATCTCAAATTGGGGCTTCAAATCCCAAATTAATACCATTTATAAAGAGTCCAAGTTGTGGTGGACTCTTGGCGCAAAACAGGTTTTTCATGCGAGTGTTGGCATGAGTAGAAGAAAAGAGTCCTTTTGACATGGGATTAAGATGTGTTTGACAACTCATATCATCCTCTATCCTCTGGTTCACATCTCAAAGCATGAGATAGATTTTTTTAAAAAAATTTTGGGTAGAGAAACATTGGAAACAAGAAGGGTCTCTCGCGTGCGTGCGTAGAAGCATTGCATCTCTTTATGTTTTGGAGAGTCCTTCTCCTAACCAAATGCTTTTAAATTGGAACATTTTTTTGTAATAATATTTCACATTTGATGATCTATTTTTGATGATTTTTTAAAATTTTTTCAGACCTATCAGATGGCCAAACGGATGCTAGAAACTTCCTCATGTGCGCGCGCACATGGTGATCAGCACTCGCATGAAGAGGTGCAAGGATCACTTCTATTTGTGGATTTTTAGAATCTCCTTATTAGTGATTTGAGATCAAGATTGAATCCCCTATCTACATAGATTTTTTTGGATTTTTCTAATTTGAGAAGGGATGTGAAAGTATTCCTTCTCTGGTCACACGTGTAGATGAGGGTGCTGATCGACGTATCATTGATAAGAGTCCTTTTGCTTGAAGAAACTCTTATCTCTGATAATCAGATCTGATAAGACTTTTTTGTGGGGTGTGTCTCTCTATTTTGGCATCCCTCTGATGGCTATAAAAAGGCCTGGGCATTGGGTGTCCGAGGTATTCAGATTGAGTTTTCAATTTCTCTTCGTTGCTCTCCTTTCTTTCTTATAACCTATCTTAGTTTTAGGACAAGTTTTTGGGATTTAAGACAAAACCTTATTTGGTCTAAAAAAAGATTGTGAGGGTCCTAAAGAAGGAGAATCAGAAGTCCAGAGGAGGCTCTGAGAGGGTGAGGTCAGGTTCTTGAAGAAATCTGATCGGTATGAGGCTAGTCAAGTTCTAAGGGCTAGAACTTCTGAAGTGAGGAGAAGAAGGAGCACTATCTTTGGTTCAATTTTTGTATGAATCATCATTGGAGGGTGGATACTTGGATGCCTCATGAAAATTAGGATTAGAGCTATAAATATGCTTTTTATCTAAGTTTAATTTATAGTACTTTGATTGATATAGTCAAGAATTTTTGGGCATTAAGATTTTTGGTGCATCGAATGTTTTGAATAAAAATTTTAAACACCTAGTTCTTCTGCTGTGCCATCGGAACCCAACAGTAAGTAACTCAGTGACCCTTTCCCCATATCCTACAAAAGATAACTTGATCATTTTTTCTCGAAGGCAAAATTCACAAGCTGGATATGACTCTAGATGAAGAGAGCCAAGGATCCCATCCTTTTTCAGTTTGTTTATCCTGTCCTCTTCAATATGGCCCTAGTCTATGATGCCTCAAGTACTTCTGATTAATTTCATCTTTGAATCTCTTTTGATCTATGACACTCACTATTTGCTCGTTCAAATTTATATTTGCATCAACATGCAAGTGATATAGACTGTTAATTAAAAGACCTCGTGTAACAAATTTATTTCATAAATAAATAGAACAAAATTTTTTTTTGAAATTAAATTCAAAATCTTTCTGTGCAAGCACAGACATAGAAATTAAATTCTGACTAGCTACAGAAATAAAATAATAATCTTTTAAATTTAATCTAAATCCTGACGGTAATCGAAGAGAATAAGTGCCAATAACTTCTGTAGCAACTTTTGCTCCATTGCCGATCCAAAGGATCATGTCACCATCCCTCAACCTCCTACTTTCTATTAAACTCTGCATTGAAGTACATATATGAGCACTCGAACTAGAGTCTAATACCCGACTAGAAGTAGAAGAAATCGTAAGGTTAGATTCAATTACGAGCATACCTTCTGAAGGTTTATCACCCTTCTTGGTCTTTAGGCTCTCCAGATAGAGTGGATAGTTTCTCCTCTAGTGGCCCTCAGTATCACAGTGAAAATACTTTCCCTTTGCTTCAACCTTCTTTGAAACGTCCTTCTTTGGCTTGCTTTCTTTCTTCTACTTTTTAGCAGATTTAGTCTTCTTCTTCCAACTAGACTTTCTCTTGGAAGAAATCTACTCCACAGCGAGAACAGTGCCCCTTGAACTCTTTGAGGTTCCTTCTGTAGTGACCAACATGTTGACCAATTTGGATTTAGTGCAATCGAGTTTGTTCATATAAAAATTTATAATAAATTGACTATTTGAATTTGTAAGGGATTGAAGGATCAAATCCATCGATAATTCCTTTTGCATATCAAGCCTGAGCATTCCAAGCTCCTCAATATCTTTAATCACTGTCGAACTGACTGCCCTTCACATATCTTCGAATTAAAAAGTCTCTTGGATACTTCAAATTGCACTGTATAGCTCTGCTCAGCCTACAACTCTTGTAGGTGAGAGATCATAGCTCTGGCAGTGGGTATATGCTCATGCTGACTTTGTAACTCATTTGATATAAAAACCAGCACATAGTACTTAATCCGACTATCCTCATTCATCTACTTTTCGTAAGTAGCTCTTTGCTCAGTAGTAGGATGGTTTGGTAACACTATAGGTTTCTGATCGAGTACATAATCTAGTTTTTCAGAAGTCAGGATAATTTTGAGGTTTCTTAGCTAGTCTTTATAGTTTGTGCTGGTTAAACGATTGGATTTAAGGATGTGGGCTAGAGGGTTTGAGGCTGATATTATTTGACTATGAGAGTAGAGATTCAAGTTAGACTTTTATAATTTAAAGTTATATTTACTTCTAGAAACTTTAAGATGTAAACAATGACTCCTACTAAGTTTTCGGATCTCTCCACTCATCAGGTGGGAAATAAAAATCCTAATGCAACAAATAAATTTCTAGTAGGTGCTACAGTCTCACCAATGCCATGTACCTCACCTAACAGTTATTGGTAACATGCACACTGATGCATAGACAACTCTTTGTCCAGATGCTTCTGTAAGTATGTTGCAACAACTTGATCTCTAAGTCATGTGAGCTTACCTAATAGTTATTGACCACACTCTTTAGTTAAGCCCGACCCACCATTCATAAATAGGTGCAAGGCCATCATTGGGTCTTTTACCTAACAGTTATTGAGCCTAACCCCATCCTTACCCTGGAGCAACTCTTTGCTAATAGAGTGGTTGCGTATTTTTGATGCAACTGAACCATTATAACCAATCGAGAACAATCAACACCAGTAGCACGCCCGCATATCTACAATGATGGAAGATCTATAGACTTAATATTTGTGAGGAGGTTTAGGTTTAGGTCTCATCTAATCAATCATCATATGACTGATCTAATTGATATGGGCTAAACCAAAATGCCAAGCAACCTTATTGAAGATCCAATCTTCCAAATTGGTCAGGTAAGTGGAGATCGATGGGGGTCCTCCCGTTGCTTTCTTTATATACTAATAAATTAGTCAGATCAGCTAACAGAACCAATTAAATAACTACCTCTCAATTACTTACCTTAGACACTAATAGGTCAATTGGTCCAAACAGGTTAACTTAAGTGAATCAGGCTCAAGCCATTGAGCCAAATTAGGTCCTTAGGTTAATCAATTCTACATATGAGATTCAATCTATTTGATCAATAATAATTGTTTGATCATATAACTTAATTGATCTAACCTTCATCAATATTTGACTCAGTTCGATCAATTACTTAATTGAATTAAACCTATAATATTCAAATCAAAAAACTTAGATGCAATCTAATTACATGACCTAATTTTTTATTTTTTCATAACCAAAATCCTCATGCATAAACATAAATTTTAGATTTGAAAACTAAATTTTAGATCTAAATTCTTTGCATGAAAGATAAGTTTTAAATCATGAAACTATTTTTTAGATTTAACATATAAACACATATCTCATATATGTTTGTAAACTTCAGATTTAAACAAAAATTTAGAGCAATACATGATATCATATATCTCATATACAAATCATAAATCATATTAAAAATAATTTTATGATCTAAATATGTAATCATATATCTTATATATGAATCATGAATTGGGTCATATAAAATTTCAGATTTATGCATGCATCTACATATCACATAATTATGAACTATAAACTATTTTAGAATAAAATTCAGATCTATGCATGCTTTTACATATCAACTATATATTTTAAAATTAAATTTAAAATAAATTTAAAATTTAAAATACTCATCTATACATCTTATATATCAAGGATAAATCAGATTTTGAAATTCTTTTCAAAACATATATGTCAATTTCATACATATGAAACCCATTGCTTTGATACCATTGTTGAAATTTTTATGTCGGGGCATGCATGTATATTTCAAAATTTTTTTTTAAACATGATAGTAGAATAGAAGATTAAAACTCTTTTTAATCTATATCATGTATACATAAAATATAAACTACTAGGATCTACTTCATATGCTGAAATTGAATATGTGATCGAATCACATACCTGTTTCATAATTTCTTTCTTCAAATCTGGATCTGAAAGAGAAGAGGCTTTCTCTTAGCCATGCAAGTATCTAACCTCTACGGGTATCCACTCAGGATAAACCTGGAACAGCCTTCTTAAAATTGATTTTTTTTCTCCAGAAAAAATCAGCCTGCAAATCTGAACGAAGCCTAGATCATGATCAACTCTTTGATCCTTTTCTTGATCTTCTTCTTCTCTTCTTCTCTTACTTTTTCTTTCTTAGATTATGAAGCAATTAGAGAGTAGAAACTAGCAATCAAGTGGAACACCCAAACCCCTTTTGGGTGTGAAGATGGAGGACATCCAAGGTGTGGAACATTGGACCTCCAAGGGAAAAGAGAGGAGGGAAGAAAAGAGGGGCGTGGGGCTCTCCTAAGGAGGTGTGGTGCTACTGGTTGAAGTGTTTAGAGACCTTAGGAGAGGACTCTTTAAATAGGCATAAAGTTTGAATCCTATTCAAAACCAAACAAGCACTTAATACATGTCCTACTTGCATTATGTTTTCTTATTTCTTTAGTTATTTGACTCCCTTTAGAAAGTCAATTAGGTGCCAACTATTGGAGCCCTTGCACTCATAAAATCACACCCCATTTTGCACCCAAGGGATGCCCCATCATGGATCTACATGCCCACTAATGGATGGACATGCCCAACTTGATCAAATCAAGTGGCATCCAAAGAAAACTATCAAAGAAATTAATTAAGGACTTGCACCCTTAATTTATTTGATCTAAAACCTTAAGCACCCAACAATTGGAGCCCAATGAATCTAATTTATTTAGAATATTAGTAGGTAATTAAGTTTGAATTAATCTTATTAAATAAGAAATTCAAACGTAAAAAAAAAATTAGATCAACCATGTGCTAACAAGGTTATCCTGAACCCAATAGGGTTTTTCTAAATCCAATTGAGACTTCATAAGCTCCATTGCTTATTTCAAGTTTAATCCTTTTACTGTGTGATCCCATAGGTTCGATTCTATCTGATAGTAAGATATACAATGATTTCTATCATAGTATCATTGAAACTCTTTTTAATGGATCGAAATAATTTCACTCTAACTCATCAAGGATTGTCGATCCTGAGCAATCTTAGTGAGCTCTCACAATCTACCAGTGACACCTAGCAGTACGTAGTGGTAATGCAGTAGAATCAAAAGAAATCTCAAGGTGTAGTTCATATGTGATTCAGTCTCTCTATCGTGAGTCCCGACTAGATGGCAGGTCATGGATATATCGTCAAACCTCATCATCAGTCATATGATAGATTTGATTAGTTTAAGTCCAAATTATGATCCTCATAAATTTTTTTTTCAACAATCACACTGCTGTGGTCACACATTCTCAGACTTAGCCTCTCAAATCTCATAAAACTACTTCTTTCTATCAAGATCGATAGATCTCATTTTGATGCACACCCTACTCCTATCATGGACCAACTGTTACCAACATCCACTATAAGGACTCATTGAGATCATGTTTATGTATCAGTCAAACTCCAGCAGTCTCACTACAAGTAGTCGCACCATCACAGGTCAAAAGATCATTCACATAAATACAATATCGAGACAATTACTAATGATCGAGTAGAAATCTAAGTGATCTCTCATATGGTCACGCTCAGTACTAGTTGTTCTCTAACAACTAACCGCACTCATCGCTCAGTGTCTCTACGAGACTCATCTACTTCAAAGAAAGTAATCTATGCGTCGGTCTATCCGGATCAATCACCATCCTCGTCATGATACTATAATCGGGAGTATTTAAGAATTAAATATATGTCTCTAATTCTCAATACTTTGAGAATATGTATCGAAATGTTAATTTCATGGATGATTCAAAGATACATCATACTTGAATAAAAAGTAAACTTATCTTTTTATTGATCAAATCAATATATTAAGTATAAAATTATGTCCTAGCTTTATTATAATATGTCGGCTATATTGACTTCTAGGACATATATCTAACATATATTTTACCTTTATAATGTACTTACCTTTATGCTTTTTTATCTTTCTTGCTTTGATGAATTAACTACTATTGTACTATTGTAGGCAATATTTTTTGTGCACAATACACTATGTATCTCATCATATCCTTAATGAAAATGAATGACTTTTATCTTTATCTTGTGTTTATCTTATGTGCTTAATTGTTACCATTCTCGATGATGACAAAAAGGGGAAGAAGTATATGAAGAGGTATATTAAGAAATATATTGAGAAATATATATAAAGAAGTACATCAATGTAGAAAGTAAAAGGAATTCTGGTTTTGGTAATAACACATGGTATCAATACTGAAGCTGGCACAATTGACCAGCAAATAATGATGATCAAAGGAGGAGAACAAGATATAAAACATAAGAAGTTTGAAATTTTTGCTAAGTATGAAATTTGAAAAATAAAAAGGGGCAGATACTTAAATTTAAGCTAGGTCTAAATTTTTGCTAAAAGTAATCAAAACTTTTGAAAAAGCTAATCTGAATCTTGATAAGCATTCTAAATTTTTGATCAAAAATCTTGTCCAATGATTAAATGATCCTAAAAGCTCTGATCAAATGTAGTTATTGCGAGCTCTGGTCAAATGTATTTTTTTTTGTTGGACCTTAACCCCTAACCATTTTTTCAAAAAATTAAAATTCTTCGGAATGATCTATGTCTATGTTGTGCATTAAGCTATCCTTGATGACATGCCTGAGTTCTTGAAATATGCCCAAGTCATTGAATCTAAAATTGTTAAAATTTTGGCTATGTTATCTATATATAATCAAAGTTTTGTCATCATTAAAAAGGAGATTGCTGACCCTAGGTTTGATTTTGATAAATAACAAAATATTTGAGTATATGATTGGTACTAACAAGTTGTTTAAGTATTTAAGGAGAGACTTTAGGAAGCTAAAATCATATTTCAAAGATGCTGAAGATCTCCATCTTGAAGACTCAAAGAAGCATGATTGAAGAGGTCAAGCCATATTAATTTCAAGTGAAGAAGGCCTGAAGTCGACCTCTGAAGGCCTTGAGTTGACTCTAGCATAGTTTTAAAATTTGGCATAGGCCTCGAGTCGACTCAAGATTTTTTAGAGTTGGCTCTAGCATGTAAGATCTAGCCATCACAGACCTCGATTCAACTCCCACAATCCTTGAGTCGACTATCTCAGTTAAGACAAAAAGATGTTTTCTATGCATAAGATCTCAAGTTGACTCCTACAAACCTTGAGTCGACTCTCTCAAGAAAGACTAAGAAGTGATTTTCTATGAATGTCCTTCAATCGACTTCTGAAGATCTTGAGTTGCCTTCAGAAAGACTCAAGTCAACTCCAGATCTACTAGAGCCGACTCTACTGCAGCTAACAGCTCCAATGACTAGTTTTTCAAATGCTGCAAAATTGTATAAAACTTCACCAATGGCTATTTCTCAATTCTCAATAGCTAGGAACCTATTTTTAATGATATTAGCAAGGATTTATTGGTGTCTAAGCTATTATTGAAGGGAGAGAACTCAAAAGAGCCAAAGAAAATAAGAGAGAACATCAATATACTTTAAAAATTCTATTGTACATTAAGTGAGCAATCAAGAAGAGAGCAACAACTCCAACCACCTACTTATGCATTCAAGAGATTCTCAAGAATAAGAAGAGTGCTTTCATTGTAAGAGCTTCCTAGCTCCTCAGATTATGCTTCATCGAGATATCATTTGCTCGTTAAGGAGCTTGAGTTTGTGTTAGATTTCTAAACTTAATTTTTTGTGTGTAACAAGTTTCAATTAGGATTAGAACTTGAGAAATAAGCTCATCCAAGCCTAAAATTAGATTTTTACAAGCCTAGGAGTGGCTTGGAGGAAAGATTTGGTTGATGAGCCTGTAAAACCAACTAAGTTAAAATTGTGAACCTAAAAAACAATCTTATTGTAATCTTGGTGATTATAATGAAATTTTCAAGAGGGTTGCTTAGGGAGTAAAGGTAGATGTTGTGCTTGACACCGAACTACTATAAAATTTATTGTTTGTATGTGTGTAAACTTATCTTCTATTTATCTGCTCTATTGCTTTATATTTTTGTTCATTCATTCATTACTTCCACTACATTCACACTTAATTTAATTAAGTAGTACAAATATTTGCTCTAAGTTAGAAAAAAAATTTGAAACACAATTCACTCTCCCTCCTCTTGGATTGTATCTCTGATCAATAAATATCCTGCTAGTAGGGGTTATGTGCTGGTATTTCGATACCTTACCAGTGGGAGTTGTGTGTTGGTACTTGATACCTTGTCAGTAAGGGTTATAAGTTGGTATTTTGATATCTTGTTAGTGGAGGTTATACAGTGGTACTTTGATTTAATTTATGGCTATCAAGATGAATGTGATATTTTGAAAGAAATTGATTGATGAACAAAATCAAATTTTGAAAGGATTGCATCTGCATGTTTATTATTTAAAAAGTATCGTATATGTGAATTAGATTTTGAATTGATGTACCTTGCATGCTTATTTTTAGTGTATTATTATTGCTTGATTAAATCTAGTTGAAGTGTTCATTTTTTACTAGATTGTCTAGCTTATTGCTCTATATTTTATTATTTTTATAGATTTAGAGGATTAGCTTTACTCAGAGACTCATGATGGGAGAGCAAAATATATGTACAATTTGATATCTCTATTTTAAATTAGGATTTATTGAAGTTGATGCAAAACTTTGAGTATTATTTTTAAAAAAATTATTTTAATTATTTAAATTTAAATTAAATATTAATTATTTAAATTTTATTCTATTATTGCTATATGATATCATGATGAGATGCCTTGTATATTTGTAGAGAGAGTTCTCCATGAGTATATGGTGATTGTCGTGACCTTTGACTTATGATTTTGGTCAGAGGTATGACAATTAATATAGTATCAAAACATAAGTAGATAAACTACGATACATAGAATTAAACATATGATAAGTGGATAGATACTAGGGATATTGGGATGATAACTTATGTTGATTGTGATATAACTTCAAAATCTAACTTTGTCCTACTATGCTGATGGATTTGAATTAGAGTGTGTAGTGAAAGCATAGTGGTTTGAATTATTTTCAAGCTCATCAAAACAATAATTTGACTTAAAGGGCAATATAATGAAAGATTCGATCATGAAATTAGAGGATGACTATGACTCAAAGTAAAAGTAATCCTAAATTTTTAAAGACTTGAGCAAGAAAAATTTTGAGGATAAAGTTTCTTTTTAGGGAGGGAGAATGTAATACCCGACCCATTAGCCTAGCTTAAATAGGCTGCGTGACTCTTAAAGCGGCAGAAAAAGGAACAAAACAAAATGCACTACATGTGCGAAAGGAGTGGGAGATGGACTCCCTACGGGAGTCTCTCTTTCCCCCAAATTCCCTTATTTGAGTTTGATAGGACTCCAATCAGTGAGGGATTTCATTGATATAAATCCTCCCCATGGCCACCCAAGAAACACCATGCTAGGAGCTCTTCCCCCTCTCCTTTTTTTTGTTGGAAAATATGTCTCAAAGCCAATTGTCAACCTGTTGATGGTAGAGTTTATATTTATAAATTGTAAATGAATGTTAATTATTAATAAATTATTATTTAGCTTGTTTCATCACTTTGGGTATATCTTCTATGAACTCCAATATTGTGATGAAGTTCATAGGACTAATTGTTCGATATAGGAGGATATATCATTTAGTCCTTAAAACTTATTCATGACTAAACGATATGCTATTAGGATAATAGCTATATCAAGTATAGGTCGTTGTATGCCATGTACGTTGGTTGTCTTCTTAACCAAGGAGTGTAGAGATACTGACATGATATGCAAATAAGACATAGGAGTACATCTCACTGAATGTGACTAATTTTGGAGTACTCTACTTTCAAGAGTTACTCCAAAGGGATATGAATATAAGTGTCCCTCTGACTTAAGATCACCAGGTGACTTGCAAGTAACTCACTGTGCTTTGATGTGGAGCTACTTGAGTTTTTAATTCAGAATAAGAAGATTTTTGGATACAGTCAAGTACTTGTGAAGTCGGTGTGTGAGTTGGTGTGTGAGTCAAGATGAGATTGACCACTCCAAGTCATTAGAAAGTATGCTTAAATATGTTTTCAATTTAGCAAAATCTTGATCAGGATAATCCTTATGAGGGGTCACAGGATTAATTGAGTTGAGACATAATTAGGATACACTGATTAAGAGATGATAGTTAACTCTAAAGTCATCCTATACATTAAGGGTCAAAGGGATAAATTATATGATAACCATAGTCCATTAGGTTCTTAGATGTTGCTTCACATATATTCGACCTATCCAGACGTTAGATACCATTGCTAGTTGATCACTTCGATTAGTATAAAAATTTATTCCTATGCTACTAGCTTAGGTTCGAATTTATGAGATCACATACATAAGAAATATCTCCTCGATCATATGGATGATCGATGATTAAGAATCATCCAAGGATAAAATCATCAATGTGATTGATGATTAATCCTAAGCAATAGTTGTAGTAAATTAATTCACTGAGAGTCAGTGATATTTAGAAAGATTAGTCAGTAATTAGATTACTGATTAGCTCAATTTGATTGAGCATTAAAATCTGAATTAATTCTAACTGAATTGGATTCAATTAGGTCAAATACAATTAGGTTATAAGATGACCTAATTGCTAAGGGAGATTAAGCTCTGATTTGATCAGGACTTGAACCTAGTTATTTTCTAATTGAGTTAGGATTAAATTAAATTAGATATAATCACATCTAATCAGATAGAGTTGAATTGAATCGAATTTGGTTTGAATTTGAAATCAACTTGAATTTTGAATTCAAGTTTGAATTCAAAATTCAAATAATTGAAGATCCTTGCGCCACCTACCTTCTCCATGCCATAACTCATCACCCAAAACTTGTTTGTATATGAGATTTCTCCAGCAAATACTCCTATTTGTCACCCACTTAGATAAGGATTTGGTTGGTTTTGATTTGAATTTAAAAGGTGTTTTAAAATTGATTGAAACCTTATCCTAATCTCTTCCACCTGTTTGCCACTTTGAGGAGTTCTTTTTATGCAACAAAAAGGAGAAGCTCCTGATATTTTTCCATGCCCATAAGCTCATGTTCGGTGCTACTTTGATCATAGGATTCATGGGGATAAGATCAGCTTGGTTTGAGTTCAAAAGTGATTTGAATTCGAACATTGAATGGGATCCTATCCTATCCAAAACACCTTTGATCAGCAACCATAAAAGGAGTCTTTTTTGTGCATTGCATCTAAGATTTTTTCCATCAAGAGATACAACAAGAGGAGAGGGGTCGAATTAGGGGTCTTGAGCATAAGAATCTGGGGTGGACAATTTTGCTTTTGGCATGTGATTAGAAGAGAACAATCTCTTCTTTGGTGAGAGTTTAGCCTTGACGCTGAGTAGTTTTGGAGAGAGAGTTTCATATAAGATCTAAGTGATTCTCTACTATTCCTCCATCCTTTTAATACCTCTATCAATCCATCTTAAACCTTGAAAAGGTCCAAGATGATTGGAGAAGAAGATCCAATCAGATCAGCAATTAGAAGTGGTTTTCACGGGCTAGCACTCCCAAAGACAGCAGATCGAAATCAGGGCTTCGTGTGGATGTTTTGTAGAGGTTGGACATGCTGAATGGCTATGAGCAACTAGCGAGGACCTCCAAATCTACGTTCATGATCATGATGTTCAACTACCCGCACTCAGATATTTGGTTTGGATCCTTGGTTATTGTAGATCAGATCTACTGCTTTACTCATTTTCATGCACATCATGTAGATTTTGTTTTTCAAATTTTTACATGCACATATACATGCCATACATCTATTTGTAGGGTATTTTATGATTAGATCATATGCTTGCATTGTAGATTAAAATATTTTATCAAAAGTTATTCTACTATAAATTTTTAAAAAAGCATGCATGAAACCCCTGAGGTATTCATACAGTGGTATCAGAGCCACATTGCTTATGAGATGTATATTCTACATGTATCTTTATAAAATCTAAATTTTAATTATTTAGATTAGATTTAAATAATTAATTTTAATTCAAAATAGTATAGTAGTCGGATTGGATAGATCGCCATAGCCGTCCTGTCATAGGAGAAAGTAAGGTTTCATGGCCCTCTCCTCCCATTCGATGGGGTTCTCCTATGGCTTGTAGGGGTACTGTGCGATTTTTTTTCATGAAGATAAACAACAAAAAGAGATTAATAATTCATTTTAGATCTGATATATTATATGCTAGATCTAAAATTTATTTACTGTTGATTACATAAAAACTTATGAAATATTTTATAAAAATTAAAAATTATTTTTAAATATCGAATTCCAACCCATGTCAATTCTAAACTTAATTGAGAATTAAGTGATCTAGATTTGAGAATCAAAAATCTAAGGCCATTTTTATAAATCATGGGTTTATGGGTTAGCTCAAGTCGGATCCATTTAACTGGGTTAGACTTAGGGATTGAAATCATATAGATAATGGACTATGTTAAGTAATTGATCAAATCTAATTAATTGTTAATCCTGATTAGCTCAATTCTTCTCTTGATCAATTCTCAATAGTTGTAGTTGGTCAAAGTTCATGTCTTTGATTAGACCAAGATAGATCTCAATCTAGCTCAGTGGTCGAGCCCGAGTCTTTAGGCAGATCAAATTGAAATAGATAAACTAATTGGTGTTTAAGGTAAGTTTGGCAGTCTTGACCATTGGTCATTAATTGAGAGTTACTCGCATAAATTAAGTCTATAGTGAGTAATGGCATATCCCTCCCACCAATCTCATTTACTTGACCAATGTGGTTGATCTATGTTCAATTAGGCTGCTCATTGACTCGAGCTAACCCATGTCTCATAGGTGAATCAATATGATTGATTTAGGTGCCCCTAGATAGGCTTGTATCCAATCTTCTATGATCTGACTTAGTGAAATCAAAGGGAGGATTATGATTAGCTGGTCACTCCTTTTAATTCTCTTAAAATGACTTAACCAAATTTTCTAAATTATTAGATCCATAAAATGAAATAGTTATAGTGCTCATCTAACTGTTGATCATTGGATAGCGATAAAATGACTTAACCAAATCTTCTAAGTCATAGCCTCCCATTAAGTTGGATGGTAATGGGTCCAATAGTCTGATGATCATTGGATGGTGCCACATGTCTGGTACTTATCTAACTATTAGAATTATCATTCATAATGTGATAACTTAGCTGTGTCTTTCTAATAGGTGATCAGGTTAGCCGAGCAACACTCGGACCTGATCATTCGTTAGTCTAATATGCTAAATTTTATCATGTTAATGGTTAGACCTAACCAGCACTTTCAGTGAAGGTCAAAGCCTACTAAAATATAGCTTGGGGTGAAATAAAATACTAAAAATTATTTGAAAAAATAATTGATTATGAACCTCCCCATAGATGCATAAGGGTTGGTCGAGCCACACTGGGCCCGAATATAGTTTGTAAGAATTTTAGTATCCGCTAAGAGATTAAAGTAATTTATCAAATTAGAGATAGAGGCTATCAATTCATATAAAATAGTAGGAGAACCTTTAGACTTAAGTCCAAATCTTTAGGCTTAATCAATTCATATACTAATTAGATCTTATTTTTATTTTAGATATGGCCACTTCTTTGTCGCTCTGATCGCTATTGGATAGTAATAAGCTAATGGGACCTAATTTCAATAGCTGGTATCAAAAATTAAAGATAGTCCTGGAGTACGAGCAGATCTTGTACATTCTGATAGATCCGATACATAAGGAGCCAGTCTAGAATGCTCACGGTGCGGTTCAAGACACTTACCAGAAGTAGCTCAATGACTGAACCACTGTACGTTGCATCATGCTGGCAGTGATGAGCCATGAGTTTAGTTATAGATTTAAGAATGCTCAATCAAGGGACATGCTTCAAATATTGAATGAGTCCTTTGGTACTCCTGACGATGTTGAGAGGCACAAGACAAGTTGTGCTATCTTCAATGCCCGAATGAAGGAAGGGGCGTCAATTATTGATCATGTACTGTACATGATTAAGTTAATTGAATGCCTAACCAAGCTTGAATTTTTCTTGCATGAACAGCTTGGGAAAGATGTGATGCTAAACTCATTGCCCAAATCACACCTCCAATTTCTTACTCATTTCAGAATGATAAAGCCTGCAGTGAACTATCACGGCTTACTGAGGTTACTGCAGAACTTTGAGAAGGATCACCAGCTCTAAAAGGAGTCGGTGAACTTAATGGGAGGATCTTTTTCTGGGCATTAACCCTTTAAGAAAGAAAAGAAGAATAAGATGAAAAAGATGCAAAGTGCTGGGATGTCTCAACCCAGTCAGATCAAGAAGCCCAAAGCCGATCAAAGTCAAGCAAAATGCTTCTATTGCAAGAAGCAGGGGCACTGAAAGATGAACTATCCTCAGTACATTACCTTTTTAGAGCCGAACAGACCGAATAAGAAGAAAAAGCAAGCAGTTGCTAGGCAAGGTATTTATATGATAACTCCTTACAACTTTTTTATATATAATTCTACTACTTAGGTATTAGATACCGGAAGCCCTATTAACATATGCAATTCATTGCAGGGTCCATAGGTAAGTAGGAGATTTGAAGAAGGTGAGAGATTACTTAATATTGGAGATGAAAGATTAGTTTCAGTTCTAGCTATAGGGATTATCAAACTTATATTCAAATCTAATATAGTTGTTCCTAGTGAATGTCACCTCTGTCCTAGTTTTTTATTGAATATTATTTTTTTAGGCCTTTTGGCCAAAAACTATTGTGAAATATCAATAAAAAAAATTATAATGTAATTTTGAATGATATTACTATTATGAATGGATAATTGAATAATAGAATTTATATATTGTCTATTGGAAAATGTGTCCCAAAAAGCCAATCGTCAAGCTGTTGACGGTTGAGCAATCAAGTATTGTAATTGATTTGTTAATAAATAAAATATATTTAGCATTTTCATCATAAGCTTTCATCTTCTAATGAACTCCGTTGTTATGATGAAGTCCTTAGGACTATTTAGATTCGATAAAGAGAGGATTTATCGATTAGTCCTTAAAACTATTCACGACCAAATGATAGGCTGTTAATAAGGATGATAGCTTCTATCGAGCATAGGTCGCTGTAGGCCATATGGGTTGGTTGTCCTCTTAACTAAAGAGTGTAGAGACACTGGTATGGCATACAGGTGAGATATAAGGGTACATCATCATTGAACGTGACCTACTTCAGAGCATTCTGCTGTCGAGAATGTCTCTGATGGGATATAGGTATAAGTGTCCCTTAGATCTGAGATCGTCTCAGTGACTTGCAAGAAACTCACTGTGCTTTGGTACTGGACCAACTGAATTTATAATTCAGGGACGGAAGGCTTCTGGGCACAGTCAAGTACTTACGAAGTCAGAGTGTGATCGAGATGGGATTGACCACTCCAAGAGTTGGAGAAGAATGAGTCACCGTATTTCAATTTAGCAAAACCTTGGCCAGGGTAATCCATCAGATGGATTTGATATTTTGAAATACAATGTGGACAACCTGATCAGAGTTGACAGTTGAACTCTGGGGTGTCCTATGATCATTTGGTCAAGGGGATAAATTATATGAAAACTATATCCGCATGGGTTCAAAGGATGTTGTTCTACACATTCGACCTATCCGATCGTCGGGTACCATTACTAGATGGTCACTTTGATTGGTACAGAAATTTATTCCTGTGCTATCGGTTTAAGTTTGGACCTATGAGGTCACACACATTAGAGTTCATGATCCGATCGGATAGTTGATCAACGATTAAGAATCATTCTAGGGTTAAATGATCAATACGATTGACATTTAACCCAGTGCAAGTGTTGCAGGAGGATCGATTAGCAATTCGATTGCTAATTGACTTAATTTGATTAAGCCAATGGGCTGAGATTAAGTCTAATTAAATATAATTTAATTAGATTTGATTTGAATTTGATTGGATCAAATCCAATTGGTTTATTGGATAAGCCAAGTGCAAGGAAAAACTAGTCCTAGTTCAACTAGGACTTGGGTCAATCTAATTTCTAATTTGATTAGAAAATTAAATCAAATTTAAATATAATTTAATTTGATTAAATTAGATTTTTAATTAGATTAAGACCTATTTTAATTAGATTGATCTAATTTTGGTTTGATTTAGTTTGAGAAACCAAATTAAAACAAGTCATAAGATAGAATCCTAGTAAGACTAGGATTCCACCTTGCACCACATAAGCCTTCCTCACGCCCTCTCTCTCATTCAACACCAATCTTCTCTTATTTTGTGCGACAAAAGCCCTCTCCCAGGTCTCTCCCATGTTCACAAAAGGTCTCCTCTCTTCTTTCTTACATGGAAGGTGGTTTGGATCAAATCTAAAAGGAATAAGTTTGGATTTCGAATTCTATGAGATAGAGTTTTAGAAATCCAAAACTCTTTCAATTTTGCACCAAATTTATCCAATTTTTTTTTAGAATTTTCGTGGATTTTAGGGTACACATTGTGTACCCTTTTTTGGTAATCCATGCATGAAAATAAGGAGGAGGTGCTCAAGAGTTGGGCGCCCCTTAACTTGCCATGTTTGGATAAGCCTTGACTAGGTATTTGACCTAGACAAGGACTCTATCATATATCTCTGTATAAAATGAGTTTCTTCATGAAATTTTCGAAGAAGATAGATATTTGAGAGACATTTAGGCCATCCAAAAATCAGAGAGAAATACCTTTGGGTCATGGAGATATAATAGACACAAGTTAGGGTGTCTAGAGAGAAAAACAAGAAGAAGAAGAGGGTCTTTTTCTAGGGTTATTTGTTTTCATATCTTTCCTCCCTCCATCTTGAGTTTTCTGAGAGTGTCTCAGATCTGAAACTCCTCCTTCTACTTTTCATATTTGAAAGAGTCCAAATCAAGAAGAAGGAGGTACCTGATCAACCATCAAAGAAGGATCAGCGCAGTACTAGCATACTGTGCTGATTTCCTGAAGCAGGACTTCTGATCGAGATTCGTGGGCTCGTGTGGATGAATCCTAGAGGTCGGATGCATGTGTGGCTTGTAACATCATCCTCAAGCTCAGATCAGCGAGGTTAGAACGTCTAACTTGCAAGGTAATAGATCTGATCTATTGTTTAATACATACATTAGATGTAGTATAGAAACATGTTGATATGATCAACATGTAGTTCATGCTATATTTATATATTTTAATTTCTAATTTAATACTATGTAATAATCATGTAATAGGATCTTAGATCTAGGTATTCTCTAATTTTAAAAAATAATTTTAATTTATTTTAGTCTTCCGCTATATGATCTTGAAAAAGTTTCAAGATCTAATCCTGAAACCCTAGATCTGGTTCCTACAATTGGTATCAGAGCCAGGTTCTTTATTACATGATTATTTATATATACTTAGATTATTTTTTAGATTAGATCTAATTTATAATCTGATTATTAAATCTAAAATTAAAATTTTAGATCAATCACGAACTGCAATGTTGTCCTGCTGTAAGGTTTACCCCTTACAGTGCAAAGATTGTCCTAGTTTGTGTAGATCTATCTTTAATCATAAATTTGTTAGATATGATCTAGATTAAATTTATAATTTATTAGATTTAAAAGATATTTTAATATAAAATAAAATCTCTTTGTTAATAATTTTTGTACAAAGAAATTATTTAAAGTTGAAATTATTTTAATTACATGAACCTGTTTAGATTAGATCTAAAGTAGTTTCATGTTTATTTTACTTGTATCTTGATTATGAATCAAACATGCAATATGGTTGATAGAATCATATTGTAAAATTATTTTATAAATATAAAAATTATTTTTTGAAAAGCCGAACCCAACCCTTAGCCCAAAACTTAATTAAGAATTAAGAAGTTATTTGATTAGGTTCTAGGATTGTGAATTGAAGAACCTAAGACACAAACCATAACACATTGGGTTAATGGGTTAGTGGGAATTAGGTCCATTAATTGGGTTAGACCTATGGTTAGATTGAAGATGGACTTAATTAGAGAATTGACTAAATCTAATCAATTGTTGTCTTAGATTAGGTCAAGGATTCTCTAGATCAATTACAATAGTTGTAGTTGGTCAAGTCCATGTCTTTAACGAGAACCAAATGGACTTGATTCTTGGCTAAGCGGTCTAGCATGAACTGTTAGATTGATCTAATCGAAACTAATTAAACCAGTTGGTGTCTAAGGTAAACCAGACCGGTGGTTTTTAATTGGGAGCCCGCTTACCTGGCCATTTCTGATGGTGTCTAAGGCAAGCTTTGGCAGACCCTCCCACTGATCGAACTTACCTGGCCTCTTGGTGAAATTATGTTTTGATCAGATCACTTGACTATTCGAGCTGACCCATGTCAGCTAGGTAAATCAGTGTGACTGATTTAGGTGCTCCTAGACCAGTTCTTTTAATGGTCTCCCTTAAGCTGACTTGGTGAAGCCAGTGGGAGGATCATGATAAGCTGGTTCATCTGACCTCATCCTCTATATTACTTAAATCTTCTAAAATTATTAGGTCCTTAAAATGATAAAGTTATGGAGATAACTGAGTCATAGCCTCCCATTAAGGTGTTTGATAATGAGTCCATTAACTCAATAATCATTGCAGACCCAAAGGCCTGGTGCTTGTTGACTAATGGAATTATCACTCATCATATGACGACTTGGAAGTGTCTCTCTAATGGTGGTTAGGTGAGCCAACCAAAGTTAGGCTTAATCATTCGTTGGTTAGATATACCAAGTATGATCATGTTAATGGTTGGACCTAACCGATCCTTACAGTGGAGGCCAAAGCCTACTGATTAGGTTTCTGGGCCAAAATTAAAATTACTAGAAATTATTTAGAGAAACAATTGGTTATGAACCTACCCTTAGATGTACATGGGTTGGCCAACCAAAGTTGGGCTTGTGTGCAGTCTAAGTGGATTCTAGTACCCACTAAGGAATTAGGGTAATTTCTCGAATTGGAGGTAGAGGCTACCAATTCGAATAAAATAGTGGGAGAAACCTTTTGATTAAAGTCCAAATCTTTAGGTTTAATGAATCAATTACTAATTAGGTTATGGTTCTCCTTTGTGCAAATATGGCCACTTCCCTATCACTCCGATCATTGTTGGACAATGATAAGTTGGTGGGACCCAACTTCAGTAGCTGGTACCGAAAGTTGAAGATAGTCCTGGAGCATGAACGGATCTTATATGTGATAATGGATCCTGCACCTGAGGAGCCAACTGCCAATGCACGTGGAATAGTCAGAGACACTTACCAGAAGTGGCTCGGTGATCGGACCACGGTGCGTTGTATCATGCTGGCTATCATGAGCGACGAGTTCAGTCGCAGATTCGAGACGGCTCAGCCAAAGGACATGCTTCAAGTGTTGGAGGATGTCTTTGGCACACCCGATGACGTAGAGAGGCACAAGACTAGTTGTGCCATCTTCAACACCAAAATATGGGATGGTGCCTCTGTCACTGATCATGTATTGTACATGATCGAGTTGATGGAAAGATTGAGCAAGCTCGGCTTTCCCTTGTATGAGCAGCTTGGGAAAGATGCAATACTGAACTCGCTGCCCAAGTCTTATCTCCCATTCCTCACTCATTATAGAATGACAAAGCCTGAAGAGAACTACCATGGGTTACTGGGGTTGCTTCAGAACTTTGAGAAGGATCACCAACTTTACAAAGAGTCGGTGAACTTAGTGGGAGGTTCGTCTTTTGGTTCTTGACCTTTTAAGAAAGGGAAGAAGAATAAGAAAAAGAAAGTGAAGAAGGTGCAAGTTCAGGCTGGGACATCAGTGCAGAGCCAGACCAAAAAGATCAAGCCTGATAAGAGTCTATTCTACTGGCAAGCACCCTAGATTAGATAGTATCTACTTATGACACTATAGGCTAGGTCGTATAAACAAGAACAGAATAAACATGTTGACTCAAGAGGAAATCTTCGAAGTCAGTGACTGTGAATCACTTCCAACCTGTGAGTCCTGTCTTCTTGATAAAATGACCAAGTCACCTTTTACTGAAAAAGGTGAGAGAGCTACTGAGCTCTTGGGCCTAATACATACTGATGTATGCGGGCCCATGAGCACCAGTGCTAGAGGTGGATATTTCTACTTCATAACTTTCACGGATGACCTATCCCGATATGGATATGTCTATCTGATGAAACATAAGTCGGATTCATTTGAAATGTTTAAACGATTTTGAAGTGAAGTAGAAAAACAAACTAGGAAGAGTATTAAAACGCTTCGATCTGATCGAGGAGGAGAATACCTTTCTAGTGAGTTTCTCACATATCTAGGAGAATGAGATTCTCTCCCAATAGACTCCTCCAGGAACACCACAGCATAATGGTGTGTTTGAAAGGAGGAATCGGACTCTGTTAGACATGGTCCGATCCATGATGGGTTTTGCTAGCTTGTTGATATCCTTCTGGGGATATGCACTTGAATCGGCCTGTTATCTGTTAAATAGGGTTTCAAGTAAGTCTGTAATTAAGACTCCATATGAGATAGATGAGACGTAAGCCAGCACTTTCACACCTTAGGGTCTGAGGGTGCTCGACCTATGTCAAACGATTAGTCACAGACAAACTTGGACCTAGGTCTGACAAATGCTCATTCATAAGGTACCCCAAAGAGACAAAAGGATATTTTTACAACCATGCTGATGAACAAAAGGTGTTCGTCAGCCTTAAGGCAATCTTTTAAGAAAAAGTATTCCTTGGTGAAGGAACCATTGCCTCTAAGGTTGAACTTGATGAAGTTCAACAGGTAGAAGGACCGACACCAATAGCTGAACCTGAGTCAGATATGATTAGATCAGATTCGGAGCCCAATGTACCTGCACCATTAAGGTGATCCGATAGAGTACCGTATCAGCCGGACAAATACTATGGTTTCTTGGTCCGGGATGATGATCCCATCGAACTTGATGAGAATAATGAGGATCTGATCACCTATATAGATGTAATGCAGAGACCTGATTTCGAGAAATGGATTGAAGCCATGAAATCCGAAATGGAGTCCATGAAGGTCAACGATGTATGGACATTGGTTAACCCACCTAAAGGGGTTAAACCCATTGGGTGTAAATTGGTCTTCAAAAGGAAGAGAGGCATAGACAGAAAGGTGGAGACCTATAAAGCCCATCTGGTTGCCAAGGGGTATCGTCAACATTATGGTATTGACTATGACAAGATATTTTCTCCTGTGGCAATGCTCAAATCCATTCGGATAATGCTTGCAATAGCTACCCATCTGGATTATGAGATCTGGCAGATGGATGTAAAGACAGCTTTCCTGAATGGAGAGCTGACCGAAGAGGTGTATATGATACAACCTGAGGGGTTTACATCCACAGATGAGTCCAAGGTGTGCAAGCTTCAGAGATCCATTTATAGATTGAAGCAAGCTTCTCGGAGTTGGAACATGCATTTTGATAAGGTGATCAAAACGTATGGCTTCATTAAGAATGGAGAAGAGCCCTGCATCTATAAATGGGCAAATGGTCCAGTTGTGGTATTCCTTGTCTTGTACGTGGATGACATTCTCTTAATCGGGAATAACATCCCCGCACTACAGGGAATAAAAATTTGGTTGTCATCACAGTTCTCCATGAAGGACTTGGGTGAAGCATCCTACATCCTAGAGATGTAGATCTATAGGGATAGATCTAAAAGGATGCTTGGGTTATCCCAGTCCATGTACATAGACACTGTGCTGAAGAGATTCAGCATGGAGAATTTCAAGAAGGGCTATCTATCGATAGGTCAAGGAATTTCTTTCTCTAAGAAGGATTGTCCGACAACTCCTGAAGAGAGAGAGCGTATGAGTAGAGTCTCATATGCTTCAGCCGTGGGATCTATCATGTACGCCATGACATGTACAAGACCAGATGTGGCATACTCACTAGGAGAGTGAGTAGATACCAATCTGATCCTGAAGAAAATCACTGAAAAGTGGTTAAAGCCATCCTTAAGTATTTGAGAAATACTAAGGACCAAAGGTTGGTTTATGGCGAGTCAGATCTGAAACTTGTGGGGTTCACAGACTCTAGCTTTCAATCTGACCATGATGACAGCAGGAGCGTGTCGGGTTATATCTTTACTCTGAATGGTGGAGCCATCTGCTGGAAGAGTTCCAAGCAACATATTATGGCGGACTCTGTTTGTGAAGCGGAGTACATCGCAGCATCGGATGTCGCGAAGGAAGCTGTGTGGCAGAAAAAATTCATCAACGAGCTCAGAGTAGCATCCTCCCTCGATGGTCCAGTCCTGCTCTACTGTGACAGCACTGGTGCCATAGCTCAGGTGAAGGAACCCAAAGCACATCAGCGGATGAAGTACATCTTGCGCTGCTTCCACCTGGTCTGAGAGATCATGGATCGAGGTGACGTCGATCTTCAGAAGATCGACTGAAAGGAGAACCTGGCCGACCCCTTCACTAAAGCCCTGGCAATAAAGGAGTTCGACAACCACAAGTCGAAGATGGGTATTAGATACTGTGCCGAGTGGCTTTAGGACAAGTGAGAGTTGTTGAAAAATGTGTCCCAAAAAGCCAATCGTCAAGCTATTGACGGTTGAGCAACCAAGTATTGTAATTGATTTGTTAATAAATAAAATATATTTGACATTTTCATCATAAGCTTTCATCTTCTAATGAACTCCATTGTTATGATGAAGTCCTTAGGACTATTTAGATTCGATAAAGAGAGGATTTATCGATTAGTCTTTAAAACTGTTCACGACCAAATGATAGGCTATTAATAAGGACGACAGCTTCTATCGAGCATAGGTCGCTGTAGGCCATATGGGTTGGTTATCCTCTTAACCAAAGAGTGTGGAGACACTGGTATGGCATACAGGTGAGATGTAAGGGTACATCATCATTGAATGTGACCAACTCCAGAGCATTCTGCTGTCGAGAATGTCTCTGATGGGATATAGGTATAAGTGTCCCTTAGACCTGAGATCGTCTCAGTGACTTGCAAGCAACTCACTGTGCTTTGGTACTGGACCAACTGAATTTCTAATTCAGGGATGGAAGGCTTCTGGGCACAGTCAAGTACTTGTGAAGTCAGAGTGTGATCGAGATGGGATTGACCACTCCAAGAGTTGGAGAAGAATGAGTCACTGTATTTCAATTTAGCAAAACCTTAGCCAGGGTAATCCATCAGATGGATTTGATATTTTGAAATACAATGTGGACAACCTGATCAGAGTTGACAGTTGAACTCTGGGGTGTCCTATGATCATTTTGGTCAAGGAGATGAATTATATGAAAACTATATCCGTATGGGTTCTAAGGATGTTGTTCTACACATTCGACCTATCCGGTCGTCGGGTACCATTGCTAGATGGTCACTTCGATTGGTACAAAAATTTATTTCTATGCTACCGACTTAGGTTCGGACCTATGAGATCACACACATTAGAGTTCATGATCCGATCGGATGGTTGATCAACGATTAAGAATCATTCTAGGGTTAAATGATCAATACGATTGACATTTAACCCAGTGCAAGTGTTACAGGAGGATCGATTAGCAATTCGATTGCTAATTGGCTTAATTTGATTAAGCCAATGGGCTGAGATTAAGTCTAATTAAATATGATTTAATTAAATTTGATTTGGGTTTGATTGGATCAAGTCCAATTGGTTTATTGGATAAGCCAAGTGCAAGGAAAAATTAGTCCTAGTTCAACTAGGACTTGGGTCAATCTAATTTCTAATTTGATTAGAAAATTAAATCAGATTTAAATATAATTTAATTTGATTAAATTAGATTTTTAATTGGGTTAAGATCTATTTTAATTAGATTGATCTAATTTTGGTTTGATTTGGTTTGAGGTTAGAACATCTAACTTGCAAGGTAATAGATCTGATATATTGTTTAATACATACATTAGATGTAGTATAGAAACATGTTGATATGATCAACATGTAGTTCATGCTATATTTATATATTTTAATTTTTAATTTAATGCTATGTAATAATCATGTAATAGGATCTTAAATCTAGAGATTCTCTAATTTTAAAAAATAATTTTAATTTATTTTAGTCTTCCGCTGTATGATCTTGAAAAAGTTTCAAGATCTAACCCTGAAACCCTAGATCTGGTTCCTACATTGTCATAGTCTGTTAATGCAGTATATAAATTCGACAAACATTCTGGAGTAGATGATGTGTCTGATATCTATCTTTGGCACTGTAGGCTAGGTCATATTAACAAGAACAGGATAAACAGGCTGACATAAGAGAGAATCTTCAAAGTCAGTGATTGTGAATCACTACTAACCTATGAATCTTGTCTTCTTGAAAACATGACCAAATCATCTTTTACTGAAAAATATGAGCGAGCCAATGAACTTTTAGATATGGTACATATTGATGTATGCAAACCTATGAACACAAGTATTAGAGATGGATATTATTACTTCATTACGTTCACAGATGACCTATCTAGGTATGGGTATGTCTACCTTATGAGATATAAATCTAAGTCATTTGAAATGTTCAAACAATTTCATAATGAGGTTGAAAAATAAATCGATAAGAGTATTAAAACTCTTCAATTAGATCGAGGAGAGAATACCTAACTGATGAGTTTTTGACATATCTTGAGGAGAATGTGATTCTCTCTCAATGAATTCCTCTAAGGATACCACAACATAATGGAGTATTTGAAAGAAAAAATTGAATCTTGTTAGACATGGTTCGATCCATGATGGATTTTATGACTCTACCAATCTCTTTTTAGGGATATGCATTAGAATCGGCTTGTTACTTAATAAGGTTCCCAGCAAGTCTATAAGTAAAACTCCACATGAGATGTGAAAAAGGTGTAAGTCGTTACTCTCACATCTTAGGGTCTGGGAATGTCCCACTTATGTTAAGCATTTGAAAATAGATAAGCTCAGATCCAGATCTGACAAATATTTATTTATAGGGTATCTGAAAGAGACTAAGGGGTACTACTATCAAGCTGATGAACAAAAGATGTTCGTCAGCAGTAAGGCATACTTTTTGAAAAAAAATTCTTAGTGAAGGAATTAGTGCCTCAAATATCAAGCTTGATGAAGTTCGACAGGTAGAAGAACTGACACCTATGACTGAACCTAAATTGGATATGATTAGATCAAATTTAAAGCTCAATGTAGAACCACCCTTAAGGTGATCCGGTAGAGTACCACGTCAACCAGACAGATACTATGGTTTCTTAGTCTTAGATGGTAATCCTATTAAATTTGATGAGAACGATGAAGAGTTGGTTACCTATATGGATATAATGTAGAGGTCTGACTCTGAGAAATGGCTTGAAGTCATGAAGTCTGAAATGAAATCCATGAAGGTCAACAGTGTGTGGACACGAGTTGATCTACTTGAAGAGGTAAAATTCATAAGGTGTAAGTAGATCTATAAAAGGAAAAGGGATGCAGATGGAAAAGTAGAGACCTATAAAGCCCGTCTAGTTGTCAAGAGATCTCGTCAGCATTATGGTATTAACTATGATGAGATATTTTCTTTTGTGGCAATACTCAAGTCCATTTAGATTATGCTTGTGATAGCAGCATATCTAGACTATGAAATCTGGCAAATAGATGTTGAAATAACTTTTCTAAATAGAGAGTTAGACGAAGAGGTATATGTGATACAACTTGAAGGATTCATATCTATAGATGAGTCTAAAGTGTGTAAGCTTCAAAGATCTATTTATGAATTGAAGCAAGCATCATTGAGTTGGAACATACATTTTGATAAAATAATCAAAATGTATGGCTTCGTTAAGAATGGAGAGGAACCCTGCATGTATAAGTGGGTCAATGGTTCCATTGTTGTATTTCTTATTTTGTATGTAGATGGTATTCTCTTAATCAAAAATGATATCCCTGCATTACAAGGAATAAAAGTATTATTGTCATCATAATTCTTCATGAAGGATTTGAGAGAAGCAGCCTACATCCAAGGGATGAAGATCTATAGAGATAGATCTAAGAGGTTGCTTGAGCTCTCCCAATCTACATATGTAGATACCATACTGAAATAGTTCAGCATAAAAAATTTTAAGAAAGGCTATCTTTCAATAGGACATAGAATTTCTCTCTCGAAGAAGAATTATCCAACAAACCCTCAAGAGAGAGAGAGCGTATGAGCAGAATTTCATATGCTTCGACAATGGATTCTATAATATACGCCATGATATGTATGAGGTCGGATGTGGCATACTCACTAGGGATAGTTAGTAGATACCAAATTGATCCGGATGCAAACCATTAGAAGGTTGAAAAAATCATCCTTAAGTATTTGAGAAATTTTAAGGACCAATGGCTTGTTTATGAAGAATCTAACTTGAAACTCGTGGGATACACTGATTCTAGCTTTCAGTCAAATTGTGATGATAGTAAAAGTATGTCGGGATATATTTTTATCCTAAACAGTAGAGCTGTCTGTTGGAAAGATTTCAAACAGTATACTATGGCCGACTCAGTATGCGAGGTGGAGTACATTGCGGCATCAGATGCTGCCAAAGAAGCTGTGTGGCTGAAAAAATTCATCAGTGAGCTGGGAGTGGCACCCTCCATTGATGGTCCAGTTCTGCTCTACTGCGACAGCATGGGAGCATTGCTCAAGTGAAGAAATTGAAGGCCCATTAGCATACGAAGCATATTCTATGTTGCTACCACTTTGTCTAGAAGATCATGGATCAAGATGACATCGAGCTTCAGAAGGTCAACGAAAAGAAGAATCTGGCCAACCCATTTACTAAAGCCCTCAATGTGAAGGAGTTTGAAAATCATAAATCAAATATGGACACACGATACTGTACCAATTAGCTTTAGTTCAAGCACGAGTTGTTGGAAAATATGTCTCAAAGTCAATCCTCAGCCTGTTGATGCTTAAGCTTATATTTATAAATTATATATAAATTATTAATTATTAATAAATTATTATTTGGTTTATTTCATCACTTTGTGTACATCTTTATAAACTCCAATATTATGATGAAGTCTTTAGGACTAATTGAATCGATATAAGAGGATATATCGTTTAGTCCTTAAAACTTGTTCACGACTAAATAATATGCTATTAGGACAATAGCTATATCAAGTATAGGTCATTGTATGCCATGTACATTAGTTGTTCTCTTAATCAAAGAGTGTGGAGACATTAGCATGACATGCAAGTGAGACGTAGGAGTATATCTCACTGAACGTGACTAACTCCAAAGTACTCTACTGTCAAGAGTTACTCCGAAGAGATATGGGTATAAGTGTCTGAACTGAGATCATCACGGTGACTTGCAAGCAACTCACTATGCTTTGGTGCTGGACATCTGAATTTTTAATTCAGGATTGAAAGATTTTTGGGCACATCAAGTACTTGTGAAGTCAGCGTGTGAGTCAAGATGGGATTGACCACTCCAAGTCATTGGAGAGTATGCTTAAATATATTTTCAATTGAGCAAAATCTTAGCCAGAGTAATCCTTATAAGGGATCACAGGATTAATTGGGTTGAGACACAATTAGGATGCACTGATCAAGAGTTGATAGTTAACTTTGAAGTCATCCTAAGCATCAATGGTTAAAGAGATGAATTATACAATAACCATAGTCCAATAGATTCTTGGATATTGCTTCGCACATATTCGATCTATCCAGACATCGAGTACCATTGTTAGATGATCACTTCGATTGGTACAAAAATTTATTTCTATACTACTGGCTCAGATTCGAACCTATGAGGTCACACACATAAGAAGTACTTTTTTGATCATATGATTGATCGATGATTAAGAATCATCCAAGGATAAAATCATCAATATGATTGATGAATAATCTTGAGCAATAGTTGCAGTAAATTAATTCATCAAGAATCGATGATGTTTAGAAGGATTAATCGATAATTAGATTGTTGATTAGCTTAATTTTATTAAGCATTAAAGTCTAAATTAAGTCTAATTGAATTGGATTCAATTAGGTCAAATACAATTTGATTATAGGATGACCTAATCGCTAAAGAAGATTAAGCTTTGATTTGATCGGGACTTGAACTCAATTAATTTTTTATTAAGTTAGGATCAAATTAGATTAGATTTAATCATTTTTAATTAGATAAAGTTTGATTGGATCAAACTTGGTTTGAATTTGAAATCAACTTGAATTTTGAATTCAAGTTTGAATTCAAAATTCAAATAATTAAAGACCCTTACGCCACCAACCTTCTCCATGTCATAACTCATTGCATAAAACTTTTTTATGTGTGAGATTTCTCTAGTAAATACTCCTCTTTGTCACCCACTTAGATAAAGGTTTGGTTGGTTTTGATTTGAATTTCAAAAAGAGTTTTAAAACTGATTGAAATCTCATCCTAAGCTTTTCCACCCTGTTGGGAATTATGTCCCAAAGCTAATCATCAGCCTATTGATGGTTGAGCTTATCATTATAATTATATATGAATTATTGAATTAATAAATATTATTTAATTTTTTCATCAGTATGCACATCTTATTTTGAACTCCTGTTATGTGATGAAGTCCTTAGGACAATTTGATTCGATATAGGAGGATATATCATTTAGTCCTTAAACTTTAAGTTCATGACCAAATGATATACTATTATTAGGATGATAGCTATATCAAGAATAGATCGTTGTGTGCCATATACATTGGTTGTCCTCTTTATCAAGAAGTGTGGAGACACTAGCATGGCATGCAAGTTAGATATAGGAGTACATCTCATTGAATGTGACCAACTACTAAGCACTCTGCTGTCAAGAGTAGCTCACAAAGGATATGGGTATAACTGTCCCTCTGACCTAAAATCATCACAGTGACTTACAAGTAACTCACTGTGCTTTGGTGTCAAACTACCTGAATTTTTAATTTAGTGATGAAAGATTTTTGAGTATAGTCAAGTACTTGCGAAGTCAGTGTGTGAGTCAAGATGAAATTGACTCCTCTGAATAAGTAAGAGTTAATATATCAGTGTGTTTTAATTCAGTAAAACCTCGATCAGAGCAATCCATATGATGGATTTAAAAAATTGAAACACAATATGGATGACCATATCAGGGTTGATAGTTAAAAACTAGAGCATTTGGATCAAAAAGATGAATTATACGATAACCATATGCTAATAGATTCTTGAATGATACTTTGCAATCTTTCAACCTATCTAAACATCAGGTATTATTGCTAGATGGTCACTTTGATTGGTATAGAAAGATTATTCCTATATTATCGATTTAGGTTCGAACCTACATAATCACACTCAAAAATTTTTTTTGATTGATCATATGGCTGATCGATGATTAAAAATCATTCTAGGGTAAAATAGTTAATTTGATTGTTGATTAACCATGTGCAAAAGTTATAATAAATCAATTTGCTAATTGTTGATAAATTATAGAAGGATTGATTAGCAATTAGATTACTAATTAGCTCAATTTGATTGAGCATTGAGATTTGGATCAAATTTGATTGAGCATTGAGGTTTGGATCAAATTTAATTGAGCATTGAATTGGATTCAATTTGGTTTGATCCAATTAGGTTATGAGATGACCTAATCGCTAAGGGTGTTCAATTCCTAATTTGATCAGGACTTGAGCTCGATTAATTTTTTATTTGATTAAGATTTAATCGAGACTATTTATTATCTAATTAAATTAAGTTTAGTGATCTAATTAGGTCTAACCTAATTTGGTTGGGCTAAGAATCTAATTGGATGAGAAATCAATTTCAAATTTGAACATTATCAAGTCCCTTGCGCCTACTTTCTCTGCACCCTCTATTTCTTCACATGAGAAATTTTTTTGTGAATTTTTTCTCATGCATAGAAGTAGTTCTATGCCTACATCTAATTTATTTTTAGATTAAAAATTGGTTGGTTTAAATTTGAGTTCAAATAGATTTGAATTTGAATGAAAACCTAAAGTCTAAATTGAGTTGGACTCTTCTCTTCATGCCACCACCTTTCTCCACACACAAAGTATTTTTGCATGAGATTTTTTGCTCTATTCTGATGTGGGCTGCCCAGTATCTACATTTCTAAGAGAAAGATAAAATTTAATTCAAAATTTAATTTAAATTTGATTTAAATTGATGATAAGGATCAACCAACGTTTAAACTTGAACCAAAACTATCTTATTCTTATCCTTATCTTCAATGGGATGCCACACTTAAGAAGGGATGAATTTTGTGTGACAAAAAAAAATGGTGTGAGAAACCTTAGAGTTGGGGGCATAAAAACCTGAGAGTGGGTCAGACTTCCATGTGAGAGAAACAAAGAAAGTGATCTTCCTCTTGGGCGTGAGGTCTAGGCTGGGTTCTAGGGTTTCGACTCTAGATTTTGTGAGAAAAAAAATATAAGAGTGAGTCTTGTCCAATCTCCCACATCACCACCTTCTCATAAAGCTTCATCTTCTGATTTGGAGGAGTTCACATAATCCAAAGAAAGGAGCTTGGATCAGTCATCCAGAGCCTTCGACGTGAGCTAGCACTCCTGGAAAAGATGATCCGATCAGAGCTTCGAGTGGACGATCTGTAGAGGTCGGATGACCTGTGCGGCTGTTCGATATCAGTGAGAGTTTTGTACCATACTTATCAGTAGCAGAGATCATCAATCCATGATAAAGTGATGAGTTCTGAACTCAATCGATGTGATCTAAAGGTTAGATCTGATTTAGGGCAATGATGCGATCGATGCAATTTTTTATTTTATATCAAATTTTATATATAAAATTTTTGTATCATAGATCCTTAATGGTAGTTTAGATCTGATCTAAAGCATATGTAAGAGATTAAAGTGTTCAATCTTTTATTTTTTTACTGTAAAATTTTAAAAATATATGCTTTGAACTGCCTATTTTTCCTTCAGATGGTATCAGAGTGAGGTTTCATATGACATGAATTTTCTACATATAATTTGATATTGATCTAATTTTAATTATTTAGATTAGATCTAAGTAATTAATTTAGAATCTAAGTAGTATACTAATCTGATTGGATAGATCCTCATAGCCATCCGATCATAGGAGAAATCAGGATTTCACAGTCTTATTTATCTATTCGATGGGATCTCCTATGGCATGTACGGATGCTATGCGATCTTTTTTATAATGATGAATAATGAAAAAAATTTTAAAACTTTATTTTAGATCTGAAATAATGTATCTTAGATCTGAAATTAAGATTTTGATCATCAAATGATTGCTTATAAAAATATTTTATAAAATTAAAAATTATTTTCAAAAACCGAATCTGAACTCATGTCAGTTCAAAACTTAATTGAGAATTAAGTGATCTAAATTTGAGAATCAAAGATCTAAGGCATTAATTTCATAATTCATGGGTTAATGGGTTAGCTTAAGTCAAGTCTATTTAACTGAGTTAGATCTAGGGTTAGAAATCATTGATAATGGATCATATTAGTAATTGATCAAATCTAATTAAAAGTTAATTCTAATTGGGTCAATTTTTTCTCTTAATTAATCTCAATGGTTGTAGTTGGTCAAGTTCATGTCTTTGATTAGACCAATATGGACCTTGATCGTAACTCTATGGTCGAATTCAAGTCTATAAGTTGATCAAATTAAAAATGACTAACCAATTGGTGCTCAAGTAAATATGGCAGCTTTGATCGATGGTCATTAATTGGAAGCTACTTGCATAGATTGAGTCTATGTCGAGTTAATGAAATATCCCTTCCATCGATCTCACTTATCTGGCCAATATGGTGAATCATATTTTGATTAGATCACTTAATGATTGGGGTTGACCCATGCTAACTAGAAAATTAGTATGACTGATTTAGGTGCCCCTAGTTTAACTTATCTTGAGTTTTCTTTATGACTTGATGAAGTCAATAAGAAGATTTATGACTAGTTGGCTGGACTAGCTTATGCCTAATCTTTTTTAATCTGACTTGGTGAAGTCAGTGGGAGAATTAAGATTAACCGGTCAAGTCTTTTCTCATCTCTTAATTTAACTAATTAAATCTTCTAAAATTATTAGATCCTTAAAAATAAAATAGTTATAATGATATCTAGATCATAGCCTCCCATTAAGTTGAATGATAATGAGTCCAACAATTTGGATGATCATTGGAGGTGCCACATATCTGGTGCTCATCTGGCTATCGAAATTATCATTCATAATATATTTATTTAGTTGTATCTTTTTGATAATGATCAGGTTGGCCGAGCCACACTCAGATCTGGTCACTCGTTTGTTAGATGTACTAAATTTTGGCATGTTAATGATTGGATCTAATCAAAAATTTTAGTAGAGGCATCACATGCCTACTGAAGAGGTGTCTGAGATAAAATTGAATGTTAAAAATTATTTAATAAAATAATTAATTAAAAACCTATCCATGGGTGCACAGGGGTTGGCCGAGCCACCCTCGGGCCCATGCGTAGCCCATGTGGATTCTAGTACCCACTAAGAAATTAGTGTAATTCTTCGAATTAGAGGTAGAGGCTACTAATTTGAATAAAATAGTAAGAGAATATTTAGACTAAAATTCATGTCTTTAAGCTTAATCAATTTATATAGTAATTAGGTTTTGATTTTTTTTTTGTAGTTATGGCCACCATCTTATCACTCCGATCACTATTAGATGGTGATAAATTGTTGGGACCAAATTTTGATAGCTGGTATGAAAGTTCAAAATTATCCTAGAGCACGAACGGATCTTATATGTGTTGATAGACCTGACACCCAAGGAGCCAACTCCGAATGTCCGTAGTATGGTCAGAGACACTTACCAGAAGTAGCTCAATGATTGAACTACAGTTTGTTGTATTATGCTGGTGGCAATGAATGATGAGTTCAATCATCATTTCGAGAAAGCTCAACCATAGGATATGTTGCAAATGTTGAACAAGTCCTTTGGCACACCCAACGATGTTGAGAAGCACAAGACTAGTTGTGCCATCTTCAATGCTCGAATGAGAGAAAGAGCATCAGTCACTGCTCATGTACTGTACATGATCGAGATAATTGAGTGCTTAAGCAAGCTCAGCTTTTTCTTACACGAGCAACTGGAGAAGGATGCCATTCTGAACTCTCTATCCAAATCCTACCTCTCTTTTTTTACTCATTATCGAATGACAAAGCTTGCAGTCAACTACCATGGTTTGCTGGGGTTACTACAGAACTTTGAGAAGGATCACCAGCTCTACAAGGAGTTGGTGAATGTTGTAGAAGGGTCTTCTTCTAGATATCGAACCTTTAAGAAAGAGAAGAAGAACAAGAAAAATAAGAAAATGGTACAAAGTGCTAGGGCACCCAAGCCCAATCAGATCAAGAAACCTAAGTCTGACTAGAGTTAGGCTGAATGCTTCTATTGCAAGAAGCTGGTGCACTGAAAGAGGAATTGTCCTCAGTACATTGCCTCCCTGGATCCAAACAGATTGAGAAAAAAGCAAGTTGTTGCTAGATAAGGTACTTATATGATAACATCTTGTAATTTCTCAATTTATGATTCTACTACCTGAATATTAGATACCAAAATTTTTTTTAATATTTGTAATTCATTTAGGGTTTGCAGGTCAGTAGGAGATTTGAAGAAGGCGAAAGATTCCTTAATGTTAGAGATAAAAGATCAGTTACAATTTTAGCATTAGAGATTATTAAGCTTGTATTCAAATTCAATATAATTGTTCTTAGTGAATATCACATTTGTCCTTCTTTTTTATTGAACATTATTTTTGTAGGCCTCTTGGCCATGCACGGTTATAAAATTTCAATAAAAAAAGATAATTTTAATATCATTATGAATGGTGTTAATGTAATGAATGAACAGCTAAACAATGAAATTTATATTTTGTCAAATCTGTTAGTGTAATGTACACATCCAGCAAACGTCCTATAATTAGGTCATATTAACAATAATAGATAAACAAGTTGACACAAGAGAGAATTTTTGAAGTCAGTGACTATAAATCACTTCCAACCTATGAGTCCTATCTTCTTGAAAAAATGATCAAATCACCTTTTACTAGAAAAGGTGAGCGAGCCAGTGAGTTCTAAATCTGATACATACTGATGTATGTGGACCGATGAACATCAATGTCAGAGATGGATATTATTATTTTATTATATTTATAGATGACCTATCGAGATATGGACATATCTACTTAATGACACATAAGTCAGAATCATTTGAAATATTCAAACGATTCCGTAATGAAATAGAGAAATAAACTGGAAAGAATATTAAAACTCTTCAGTCCAATCGAAGAGGTGAATACCTTTCCAGTGAGTTTCTGACATACTTAAAAGAGAATGAGATTCTCTCATAATAGCTCCTCCTGAAATACTATAGCATAATGGTGTGTCAGAAAGAAGGAATCGAACCTTGTTGGACATGGTTCGATCCATGATGGACTTTGCAAGTCTGTCGATCTCCTTTTGGAGATATGCACTCGAGTTGGCTTGGTATATTTAAAATAAAATTTTGAGCAAATTTGTAAGTAAAACACCACATGAGATGTGGATAGGGTATAAACCAGTACTCTCTCACCTTAGGGTTTGAGGATGTCTGGCTTATGTCAAATGTTTGAAAATCGACAAACTTGGATCTAGGTCAGACAAGTATCTATTTGTAGGGTACCCAAAAGAAATCAAGGGGTATTACTTCTACATGCTGATGAATATAAGGTGTTCATCAGTAATAGGACAGTCTTTCTAGAAAAGGAGTTCTTTAGGGAAGGAACTAATGCTTCAAAGATTGAACTTGATGAAGTTCGATCGGTAGAAGAATCGATACAATCTAGTAAACCCATAGAGTCAGACTTGATTAGATCAAATCTAGAATCTATTGTAGAAATATCTTAAAAGAGATTCGATAGAGTACCGCATCAACCGGATAGATACTATGATTTCTTGATCCAGGATGGTGATCTAGTTGAACTCAATGAGAACAATGATGATCCGATCACCTATATGGATACGATGTAGAAGTCTGACTTCGATAAGTGACTGGAAGCCATAAAATTTGAAATAGAGTTTATGAAGGTCAACGATGTATGGACATTGATTGATCCACCTGAAGGGGTAAAACCTATAGGGTGTAAGTAGATCTTCAAAAAGAAGAGAAAAGTAGATGAGAAGGTAGAGACCTATAAAACCCATCTGGTTGCCAAGGGTTACCGTCAATATTATGGTATTGACTATAATGATACATTTTCTTCTGTGGCAATGCTCAAGTCCATTCGGATCATGCTTGCAATAGCAATACATCTGGACTATGAAATTTGACAAATGGATGTAAAAATAGTCTTTCTAGATGGAGAACTGGAAGAAGAGGTGTATATAATACAATCTAAAGGTTTCATATCCACAGATGAGTTTAAGATGTGCAAGCTTCAGATGTCCATTTATGGATTTAAGCAGGCATCTCGGAGTTAGAACATGCATTTTGATAAAGTGATCAAAACATATGGCTTCATTAAGAATAGAAAGCAACCATGTATATACAAGTGGGTTAATAACTCTGTGATAATATTTTTTATTTTATATATGGATGATATTTTCTTAATCAGAAATGATATTCCTATATTACAGAGAATAAAAATTTGGTTGTCATCATAGTTCTCCATGAAAGATTTGAGAGAAGCATCCTACATTTTTGGGATGAAGATCTAAAAGATTGCTTGGATTATCTCAATCGACATACATTAATACTGTGCTGAAAATATTCAGCATGGAGAATTTCAAGAAAGGCTATCTTTCGATAGGCTAAAGAATTTCTCTCTCGAAGAGTGATTGTCTGACAACTCCACAAGAGAGAAAGCGTATGAGTAGAATTCTATGTACTTCGATAATGGGATCAATTATGTACGTCATGATATGTACATGACCAGATGTGGCATATTCATTAGGGGTAGTGAGCAGATATCAGTCCAATCCAGGTCAGAATCACTAGAAGGTCATAAAGACTATCTTTAAGTATTTGAGAAATACTAAGGATTAGTGGCTTATATATGAAGAATCTGACTTAAAACTTATAGGATTTATAGACTCCAATTTTCAATCAGATCATGACAACAGCAAGAGTATGTCAGGGTATATTTATACTCTGAATGGTGGAGCAATCTGCTGGAAGAGTTCCAATCAGCACATCGTGGCTGACTTTACTTGCGAGATAAAATATATCGCAGTATCAGGTGCTACGAAGGAAGCTGTGTGGTTACGAAAGTTCATCAATGAGCTTGGAGTAGCACCCTTCCTTGATGGCCCCATCTTATTATACTACGACAGCACGGTGCCATTGCTCAAGTGAAGGAACTGAAGTCACATCAGTGGACTAAGCACATTCTGCATAGCTATCACCTGGTCAGAAAGATCGTGGATCGAGATGACATCGAGCTTCAAAAGATCGATGAAAAGAAGAATCTGACTGATCCATTCTCTAAAGCCTTCGATGTCAAGAAGTTTGAAGATTATAAATCAAAGATTGGTATACGATACTGTACTGATTGACTTTAGTCCAAGTGGGAGTTGTTAAAATTATCTCAAAGCCATCGTCAGCCTATTGATAATTGAGCTTATCATTATAATTATATATGAATTATTAAATTAATAAATATTATTTAATTTTTTTATCATTGTGTACATCTTATTTTGAACTTCTATTATGTGATGAAGTCCTTAGGACTATTTGATTTGATATAGGAGGATATATTGTTTAGTCCTTAAATCTTAAGTTCACGACCAAATGATATACTATTATTAGGATGATAGCTATATTAAGTATAGATCATTGTGTATCATGTACATTGGTTATCCTCTTAATCAAAGAGTGTTTAGACACTGACATGATATTCAAGTGAAACGTAGAAGTCCATCTCACTGAATGTGACCAACTACTGAGCACTTTACTGTCAAAAGTAGCTCACGAAGGATATGAATATAAGTGTCTCTTCGACTTGAGATCACCATAGTGACTTACAAGTAACTCACTATGCTTTGATGCCAGACTACTTAAATTTTTAATTCAGTGATGAAAGATTTCTGGACACAATTAAGTACTTGCGAAGTCGGTGCATAAGTCAAAATAGAATTGACCCCTTTGAATAAGTAGGAGTTAATGTATCAGTGTTTCAATTTAGTAGAACCTTGACTGGGGTAATCCATGTAATGAATTTAAAAAATTGAAACCTAATGTAGATGACCATATCAGGGTTGACAGTTAAACCCTAAGTCACCTTGAGCATTTGAATCAAAGGGATGAATTATACGGTAACCATATGCTAATAGGTTCTTGAATGATGCTTTGCAATCTTTCGACCTATCAGGATGTCGGATATCATTGCTAGATGGTTATTTTGATTGGTATAGAGAGATTGTTCCTATACTATCGACTTAGGTTAGAACCTATAGGGTCATATTCAAAAGAAGTTTCTGACTGATCATATGGCTGATCAATGATTAAGAATCATTCAATTCGATTGATGATTAATTCTGTGTAAAAGTTATAATAAATTAATTCACTAATTATTGATAAACTATAGAAATATTGATTAGTAATTAGATTGCTAATTAGGTCAATTTGATTTAGCATTGAGGTTTGAATCAAATCTAATTGAATTGAATTCAATTTGATTTGATCCGATTAGATTATGAGATGACCTAATCTCTAAGGGTGTTCGATTTCTGATTTAATCAGAACTTGAGTTTGATTAATTTTTGATTTGATTAAGATTTAATTAAGGTTATTTGTTATCTAATTAGATTAGGTTTAGTGGATCTAATCTAATTTGATTGGGTTAAGAACTTAATTGGATGAGAAATCAATTTTGAATTCGAATATTATCAAGTCCCTTGCGCCTCCTTTCTCTACGCCCTCTATTTTTTCATGCGAAAAATTTTTTGTGTGGATTTTTCTCATGTCTAGTAGTTCCACACCCACATCTGATCTCTTTTTGGATTAAAAATTAGTTGGTTTAAATTTGAGTTCAAATGGATTTGAATTTGAATGAAAACCTAAAGTCCAACTTGATTTAGACTCTTCTCTTCATGCCACCATCTTTCTCCATGCACAAAGTATTTTTGCATGAGATTTTTTATACCATTCTAATGCTGGTCACCCACTATCTGAGTTTCTAAGAGGAGGATAAAATTTAGTTCAAAATTTAATTCAAATTTAATTTAAATTAGTGATAAGGATCAACCAACATTTAAACTTGAACCAAAACTACCTTATTCTTATCCTTATCTTCCATGGGATGCCCCCTTAGGAAGGGATGAATTTTGTATGACAAAAAGAGATAAAATTGCATGAGAAACCTCAAAGTTGCAGTGTGAAAACCTGAGAGTGGGTCGGGCTTCCGTGCATGAGAAATAGAGGAAGTGATCTTCCTCTTGGGCATGAGGTCTAGGCTGAGTTCTAGGGTTTCAACTCTAGATTTTATGAAAGAAAAAATACAAGAGTAAGTCTTGTCCAATCTCTCACACCACCACCTCCTCATAAAACTTTATCTTTTGATTTGAAGGAGTCTAGGTGATCCGAAGAAAGAAGCCTGGATCAGCCATCTATAGCCTTCGACGTGAGCTAGCACTTCCAGGAAGGACGATCTAATCAGGACTTCGAGTGAATGATCTGTAGAGGCTGGACGACTTGTGCAGCTGTTCGACATCAACGAGAGCTTCATACCATGCCTACCAATAGTGAAGATCAATGATCCATGATAAGATGATGATTTTTGAACTCAGTCGATGTGATCTAAAGGTTAGATCTAATTCAGAGAATCGATGTGATCGATGCAGTTTTTTATTTTACATCAAATTTTATACATAAAATTTTTATATCATAGATCCTTAATGATAGTTTGGATCTAATCTAAAGCATGTGTAAGATATTAAAGTGTTTAATCTTTTATTTTTTTGTTATAAAATTTTAAAAATACATACTTTGAACTATCCATTTTTCCTTCACACCCGTCGGCCACTTTGAGGAGATTTTTTATTTGACAAAAAGGAGAAGCTCCTGGTATTTTTCTATACCCATAAGCTCATGTTCGATGCTTCTTTGATCAAAGGATTGATGGGGATAAGATCAGCTTGGTTTGAGTTCAATAGAGATTTGAATTCGAACATTGAATGGGATCCTATCCTATCCAAAACACCTTTGATCAACAACCATAAAAGGAGTCTTTTTTGTGCATTGCATCTAAGATTTTTCCATTGAGAGATAGAGCAAGAGGAGAGGGGCTGAATCAAGGGTCTTGGGCATGAGAATCTGGGTTGGGCAATTTTGCTTTTGGCATGTGATTAGAAGAGAACAACTCTTCTTTGGTGAGAGTTCAGCCTTGGCGCTGAGTAGTTTTGGAGAGGGAGTTCCAGATCAGATCTAGGTGATTCTATACTATTCCTCCATCCTCTAGTAACCTTCATCAATCCATATTAAACCTCGAAAAGGTTTGAGGTGATTGGAGAAGAAGATCCAATTAGATCAGCCATTAGAAGTGATTTTTGCAAGCTAGCACTCCCGAAGATAGTAGATTGGAATTAGGGCTTCATGTGGATATTTTGTAGAGGCCAAACATGCTGAACGACTGTGAGCAACCAGCGAGAACCTCCAGATTTATGTTCACGATTGCAGCATTCAACTATCTGCACTCAAATATTGAGTTTGGATCCTTGGTTATTGTAAATCAGATCTACTGCTTTACTTATTTTCATGCACATCATGCAGATTTTGTTATTCAAATTTTTACATGTATATATACATGCCATAGATCCATTTGTAGGGTGTTTTATGATTAGATCATATGCTTGCAATGTAGATTAAAATATTTAATCTGAAGTTATCCGCTGTAAATTTTTAAAAATGCATGCATGAAACCCCTATGGTATTCCTACACTTTTCTTCTTTCTCTATTTTCTTGCTCATGGTGTCCTATTATTTGGATCAGTATGTCATTGTCAAATTCCTCATCAGAGCCAAGATAAGCCTTGAATCTTCCTTTTCTTTGCTCTCCTCTCTTTGTTTAACCTTTGAATCACTGTCATCGACTTCAATTTCATTGAAAAATCCAGCAAAGGATAAACCCAGCCCTATTTTTAGATCTTATTTCCCCTTTTTCTGGCCTTTCTCACCAAAGTTCTGGATCGACCCCCTGTGCCAGCTTGTGCCCATTGTCCAAGCTCGATAGCCAGAGATTAAGGGATGCACAAGTTCAAGGGTGGAGCCAAGTTTTATTATTTTTTCTCTTTTTTTTTCCTTCATTTGATTTCCTCACTGATAGCCCTACTTTGCCACCGACTATTGATCATAGTGGCTGATTGCCGATCCTATAAGCCATAGCCATTGTCGGGCTATAGGCCTTTCGTATCCCAGGAGTAGAAGGGGAGTAAATCTTCTATTCGCCCAAATGAAGGAAGAAGAAGGGAGAAAGGAAAAAAAAAGAAGAAAAGAAAGAAAGGGAAGAAAAAGATTGCATGGCAATGAATCATGTTGTATATGTCACAACGATGGCTTCGTGAACACATGGCAGCTAGACAAACACCTGATACAATGGAGCATGGGATTAATTCTGATGCTGTTTACTCAAAAGTTTTTGGATGTGAGAGACATAGATGAGTTTATATGGTAGGAAAGGATGTAGCACCTAGCGATATGTGGGAGCAAAATAAGTCATTTTGAGTGTATGAGGAATGCTACACATGATAGAGAAAAGCTTCAAAAAATAGAGAAAAAGTTGAGTACTATAACTCAAAAGAATATTAATTTGAAAGATAAATATTTTTCAGTATAAGCTGAGCTATTTTTGATGTGATAAATTATAGAGACTTACAAAAGTAACATCATCAAGAGCCCCAATCTAATAAGATGAATGACCCACCATTTCATACTGCATAGGTACATAACATTGGATTCAAATATGAAAATTATTTTAAATCTAAAAATAATGTTTCATCTTTTATTTAAAAATTTTGTATAGATAAATGATGTATGTAGTGATCCTGAGGGCTCACCGATACATCCAATTGACTCATCATCATCAAGTCAGTTTACTCTAACACATCAGGCAACATTTAATTGATAAATATTTATGGATAATTTTCTAATGGCATATAACTATGATTATTTTTCTATGATTTGATGTAAGAGTTAAGACAAGATCCACAATATAAAAGAATTTATCTATAGGCATTATAAGAGAATTAATATAGTTTAGTTGCACTATTATTCTTAAGATCTATAATTTTTATTATAATCACATTCATATTATCCTGTTACTAACTTACTATTGTCGTTATCCTATCTTAGTACTTTTCTACTATTATTTTTTATAAATGTAGTATTACATGCTGATCTCTTATATAAGTATTTAGTCTACTTTCATAGTTTTAATAGCCTTTTCTACTTTCTCAGTTCCTATAGAAAAGTATTTGAATCACTGTATGAAGTTTCAATTCAAGTATATTTCAGATTTAGTAGGGATTAATATATTAATTTCTTGATTGATTGTTGCTAAAACTTGATTTTATTGCTTACTATTTCAAATTATGTACTTTAGAGTTGGCTATTCATGCTCATTAAGAAACCATTAATTTGATTTCTTTATTTAATTGTTGAGGAATCAAGATAAAAGAATAATGTCCCAACCAACTCAAACCATCAAGGTAAACTAATCATCCTCTACTACCTCTTAAATTTATTAGACATGATTTAATCATATTTTTTATATTTATTTGGTTGAAATTTATAAATATTGATAAATTAAAAACTCTATTTGTAGGAAAGAAATAATGATATCTTGAAGAGTTCTAGATGGCCACATACAACTAAGGTGGCATGTGAAACTCCTGTGAGTAAATATCTAGCAGAGGTGGTAGGGAGTACTACATTGGGGACCGAATTTTGGAAGATCTATATTAGTGTTGTAAGGGTGCAAAGTGAACCTCTAATCAAGATTGATGGACTATAGAAAGTAATTAGCAATGCTATTAGGTCCATAGTTGCATGGCCTTCTACTTTTGTATGTCTTGTAGTTTATTGCCATTCTTTTTAATTAACTTTTATTATATTTTATCTATTATTGACTTATGAGCTAATTATGATTTTAATTTCTTTTTTGTAGGTTGAACTTGCCATTAAATGATGAGTGCATGGCTCTTACTGATTATGTACTTTTCTTTTGTGTGACTAGGATAAGAGAGATTTTCTTTGATCAAAACATTGAAGGATATGTCTATTATCTTACTTAAGAGAGTTAAATATTGATCATTATTCTTTTTCTTACATTAAAAGCTTTCCTTTTGGATTTTTTTTTGCTTATGGAGTAATGGATTTTAGTCATTTGTGAAAGTTAAATTCAGCATTTTGATTACTTAATTCATGTTAATTTATTTTTAGTATATCAGACGGCTTTAAGAAGCAATTAAAAATAAAATCAATGTGTATGCTAATGTTGAAGTTATTAGACTAATTCATTTACAAAATATTGCATATATCACATATTACTAGTGGTCAAAATTGGTGCTAATGACCATTCCTAGCGATAATAGCTGCCACAAAAAAGTTATCTCCAGCAATCAAAACTATTGCTAAAAGATTATCTCCAATGGTTATAACTACTACTAAAATATTATTCCCAACGGTCATAATCGCTGCTAATATATTATGCCTAGTGGTCCTTATCACTGCTAATATGTTATCCCCAGTGATCATAAATGCTGTAGAAAAATTATTCTTAGCAATCAAAATCACTGCTGAAATATTATTCCCGATGATCAGAACCACTAATATTTCCCCAGTGGTCATACCCACTAGTAAAAGATTATTTTCATTCATCAAAATCACTGCTAAAATTATATTTCCAGCAATCAAAACTGCTACTAAAAGTGTATTCCCAGTAACTGTTAAAAACTATTGGTAGCAGTTATGACCGCTAGTGAAAGTTTCTATAGCTAAGAAAAAATACTACTAAATTCTGACAAAAATTGCTATTGAAACATTATTTTTTCCAGCAGCATAGTAGCGGCCGAAAAAACCAATGGGATAGAACTTCTAAGCATTTGGATCTAGGAGAGTCAGAATAATGCTATAATGCCTGAAGATTTGGATAATAAAGAGATGAAGTGGAAGCCTTAACCCAATCTTCAATGTCTCTTCGTAGAGACCTAGCCAGCCAGGAGGTTGGTCTGAGATCCAGACCTTGGGACTAGAGAGCTCTAGATGGAACTTGTTAAGAATCTAATACTAAAGGCAAATCGCCTCCACATCATCAGGAGGAAAAACCAATGCAACCCACCTCAAGCCTGTAAAGGGATTGACCCAACCCCTGAATAGTAAGAGGAAGACAAAAGATGTCTGTAATAAGTCTAGCTCAAGCTCTATCATGTCAATGTAACTAGTGACCTTCAAATGCAATAAAATTCCTTCTTTTCTAGTCCCAATTGCCCTTGTTCGCCTTCTCTTGAAAATGCTCTCTCATCACTCTGACTCATTGATCGCTGTCGTAGGCGGTCAAGAATAAAAACCAACTCAAACTATATAGATAAGGTGAGTAGGGATAGTTTCTACGGAGATCTAGAATGATTATCTTTTTTTAAAAAAAATAAAATAAAAGAAAATTATTTATAGAAGGATTAAAAAAATAAAATAGTAAAAATTAAATTAAAAGTGTAATTAATTTATGAAAGAAAATAAGTCAAAGAAATAATTCAAAAATTTTGAATCCACCATGCAAATTAGATTTATTTTTTTTTTTCTTATGTTGCAATATTAATTCTTATGATTAAGATATTAGCATAGCTTATCTCTAAGGGATACGGACTGTATCAGTGCATTACAGCTCATCCTGTTGGAGTATAAACTATCTAAATTCAATTACAAGATATAAGATTTAATCTAACATACCACGATCTATCTCTCTAAAGCACGTACCATATCCAGAGATCACGGCACGTCAATAGAAGATATACGTCGTGTAGATTGGATCAATACCTCAAAAAAAATAAAAAGATATGAAATAAAAGTATAATTTTATTGAATAAAAATTAAATACAAGAAAAAAAAATAAAAATTCATTTACAGGCTTCATCGTATTCCTATATTGAAGAAATTTAGCCATGCATCAAGCTCTCTAGCTCCATAATCTCCCAATATTTGATCCTTGAAGGTCCTTGATTTTTTTCTCTATTTTTTTTTTATTTTTTCTCTGATTTCTCTTCTCTCTACTCTTATTCTCGGATTTCCTATTTATAGATGAATTTTTTATATTTTTTTGGTAGGAAAAAGAGTCCTAAAACTCTTAGAATTCGTATAATACCCTTTACATTAATTTCTGGCCGTCGGATCGCCTTTGAACCGCCCAAATCAGCCCAAAATCTGATGTTTTAATCTTTATCAAAGTCAGATGCATTTCTGACTATCTGATCATGCTCCAGATGGAATTTTAATCATTAGATCATACAAATATCTCCTTAACAAAATTGAAAACCACCACAGCCATTGGATCGAGCTCCAGATTTGATCTGAATCGTCGATCAGCACAAAAAAAGCCTTCCTTCCACTGTGGACCGTGCTTGTGGACCGCAAACTATTCCTGTGGACCGCACTCTTGATTCTGTGGATCGAGCGACTGGTCCACCATGCATCGAAGATAATTTTCAATATTTTTAGGGTATTTTGGCTTGATTTTTTACTTCAATTTTTGTCTGAAAAATAAAAAAAATATGCATTAAATTTTTTAAAATTTTTTTATTAGTTTGGTACTTAAATTACTTAATTAAATCAACATCTATTTTTCATAAATATACTCTAATTTTATATTTTTTTAAAAATTATATTTTTATAAGAAAATCTAATTTATTCATGAAATTAAGTTTTTAGGAAGATGTTAGAATCATAAATTATCAAAAATATTTTTAATAAATATAAAAATATATCACTTATCATACCTCCTAACTTAAACTTTGCTCATCCTCAAGTAAAAAAAAATTTAGAATTAAGTACCTTTTAACTTAAAATTTTAAATTTTATCAAATAATTTTTAAAAGAGCCACTGATGTTCAGTAGAGCATGAGTGAGATATCTCATTGGAGTATTAATACTAATCAATGTGGGAGTTAAGCTAAAAATACTAAATATTTTTTGAACTTTTCTAAATTATTTCTATCTTTATCTCAAAATCATTAACCTCATATGGTCATGTATATTGTTACTTTTGTCCTTCATTTATTATCGTTATTGTTACTTTTTTTATATATTATACCACTATTGAGTATCTTAAACCCTTAAGCTTTCTGTTTGACCCATGTAGCGAGTTTTCAGCCAATAACTCCTAAACTAGATGGCTTTAGGGCACTAAGTATAGAATATCCCCCGGACCTACTTGCTCGAATCAAATAGACTACGAGTTAAAACTAGCTTTACAACAAAGCTTCTTTGCCCTTCATACCTTTTGATATGAAATTCAATGCTTGCTTAGGCAAAGAGGCCTGATTACTCAGCATGAAGTACTTGAAAAAAAAAATTAATATTAAATATATGAAGAAATATATAGTTACTCTACACAAGTCTATAAGAAGTAAACTCTTCTTTGATGCTAGTAAAAAAATTTAGAAATACTCAAAGAAAACTGTTTAAATTTTAAACTTAACTCCTTATTGAGTTTTCTTAATACTTGATCCCTCAATATCTCACAAACTCTCTAATTTATACCTCAATTTTTTTAAAAAAATACTTGGTTTAACTCGATTCTTAAGTATAATCAGGTGCTTAAATACTAAATACTAACTTACTTGAGGATTTAAAAAAATTAAAATTTTTTATTATTCTCTCCTCCAATATAATCAATATTATCCTCAATGGAGTAAAAAAAATAAAGAGTGCATAAAAAGAGAAATAAAAAGAGAGATGTCACCTGATCCAGAAGTCTTTTCAAAATTAGTTATCCCCCCAACTTAGCCAATTTTGTCTTCAAATCCTTACAAAAGATACGAAGCAAGCCTCGATTAACCTAAATAAAATGCAAAAAAAAGCAAAAGCTGGAACTGGGTTACCTCTCAAAAAGTGTTAAGTTTATTATCTTTAGCTAGATCAAATTATTGACAGGTGCTTCCACATAGAGCAGTCCTTTATTCTTAAAAAAATAAAAATTAGTTAAAATAAAATAAAAAAAAATTGGGTTGTCTCTCAAAGTGTGCTAAGTTTATCGTCTTCAGCCAGACCATACTAATTCTACCTCACTTATCCCGTATCAAATATTGGATTGACAAATTTAAGTGGATAAGGTGGGTGAGGTGAATCAAGCAGGGCATTAACCTCTTGGACTTGAATTTCTTCAATTAGTTCATTCAGAAAATTAATCTTTACAAGTGATTTGACAGGTGGTTGCTATTGTGGATGAACTCTCTGATCACTAGATGAAGAAATTTCATAAGCTATTTCAAATTTTTTGATCTGGCCAGAGATTACAGTTAAAATCTTCTTTCCCTGGGTCAATGGTCTCATAGATCTCATCCTGGATCAAGTTTACATCAACTAATTGGTCCTTTTTATTTTCAAGATTAAAAATATTAAGATCAATAGACATGTTTCCAAATGAGAGCTTCATGAGTCCATCACGACAGTTGACTAAGGCGTTAGTGGTTGCTAAAAATGGTATACCTAAGATGACTGGGATGTGACATTTTAGGTTTGACACTGGTTCAATTTCTAGGATCACAAAATCTACAGGGTAAATGAAATCACTGACCTTGATTAGCACATCCTCCATAACTCCCTTGGGGATTCATACTGATCGGTCTACCAATTGCAATGTAATTTCTATAGGCTTTAATTCTCCTATCTTCAATTTCTCATAGACCGAATAAGATAAGATATTCACACTAGCCCCTAGGTCTAACAAAGCCCTATTAATGATGGTTTCCCTAATGATGCATGAGATTGTAGGAGACCCTGAATCTTTGTACTTGACTGGCATATGGCTTGAAAGATATGAGCTCACACTAGCTGCCAAGAAGGCTTTCTTGGGAACATTAGTGATCTTCTTCTTTGTGCATAGGTATTTGAGAAACTTAGCATAAGTAGAAACTTGTTGGATCATATCTAGCAGAAGAATATTTACTTTCACTTGTTTGAATATCTCTAAGATTTGATCCATGTGGACTGACTGTCTGTTGGATCTAAGTCTATTTGAAAAAGGAGCTATAGGATTGATGGTTGATGTCTCAACTTGCTTAAACCTAGTGATGTGTTCTACAATTGGCTTGGATGGCTCATCAACCTCTATTGATTTAGGCTCGTCGACTTGATTTGATCAGTCTGTGGTTTAGTCGGTTGATCTTCTTGGTTCTCAGTTATACCTCCCTGATTGTCTACTTATCTTCCAGACCTTAAGGTGTGAATTGCATTTACATAGTTGAATCAACCTTCAGGTTGAGATTGTTGATCAATTTTGGCTTTTGGATTATATTCAGGTTGGCTTGGCTATTTTTCTTTTTCTCTTTCACTGATGGTGGTAGCCAACTGACTTAATTGCATTTCTAGACGGGTAATGGCTTAGGTGTTTGAATTTACAAGTTGGCCCGTGGTTTGCATGAAATTATTTGTGTTTTTTGTCAAAGTTTCAAGACTTTTCTCTAGTGAATTATGCTTTTAGTCATTAAATTATATACTATCAGAAGTGATTTTTATTAAAATCTCTAACCTTTTTTCTAGTGCATTAAGCCTTTGATCATTGTTGAAGCCTTATGAATAATTTGATGGTTGAGTGAGCCTTTGATTGGATTGATTAAGGATAGGTCTACAGGGATTTGACCCTTGTGACCAAGAAAAATTGGGGTGATTCCTCCATCTTGGGTTATACGTTGGTGCATAAGGATCATTTGTAGGTTTGTAGTAGGCAGCATTAACCTGTGCTACTTCATTTCCAGTTGAGTCATCAAAAAGGGATATTCTTCCATGATGTGGTCTGTGGTATTACATTCATTGCAAGTAGATGTTGAAACTTGGTTCACTTAGGTGTGTCCTTTGAGTTCTAAGGCCTCTAACCTACATAGTATAGTATCTATTTTGGCCTTTGTAGCTAGGGATGTGGATACTTGGTGCATAGCACCTTTTGTAGCTTCCCTAGTTGATTCCCACTGCAGGCTCTTTTCTGTTAGGTCCTCTAAGAATTGTCAGGCTTCATTGGCTTCTTTATGCATAAACTGGCCCTGACACATTGATTCTAACATGATTCTAGAATTTGAATCTAGTTCCTCATAAAAGGTTAGGCATAGTCTCCAATTCTCAATTCTATGGTGTGGGCATTGGGTTAAAAAGTTCTTGAAACGATCAAAACACTTCCAGAAAGACTTACCCCCAAATTGATAAAATTGGTTAATTTTATTTCTTAACTTAGCTATTTTATAATGTGGAAAAAATTTTCTCAAGAAAGTTTTTATAAATCCATCTCAACTTGTGATCGAGTGGTTGGGCAAACTATATAACCATTTTTTAGCACTATCCTTGAGAGCAAAATTAATCAACCTAAGTTTAATAGCATCATCTGATAATTGTTGTATTCTCATGGTGTCACATACTTCTTCAAATTCTCTAATAAAAATATATACATCTCATTACCAGTGAATTTAGGGAGCATGTTAATGATTTGAGGTTTAATTTCAAAAGTTGTTGTATTGGTTTGGGGAAGTCTGATACAAAATGGTTGGGCTGACCCAATAGGACAGCAAAGATCTTTTAAGACCTAAGGTTGATTGACTTCACTCATTGTGGACTCAGAATTTTCTTGGATTAGGATAGGGTTTGAATCAATTCTCACTAATCAATCAGATATCCTTGTCCAAAAAATTTTTTGAGAATTTTTAGTTATTTTTATATATTTTTTTTTTAAATAGAAGAGGAAAGAGAGATAGATGAGAAGAGAATTTTAAAGATGAGAGCTTAAGGAGTCCTAAATCTAGAGATGATAGAGAAGAGTAAGTTTAAATTTAGTTAACAAGCAGGTTATGTAGTCAATCTTAACTAAGGGTGATCCTAGATCTAGACAGCTCCTAACTGTCAAGGTTGTCTTTGAGCACTCTAGATAAAAAACTAGCCACTCAACTAGTCAGAAAGTGTAAGGTTGGTGGGGGTCCTTCCATTGTTTTCTTTGGACACCAACTGAGTTGGTTAGGTAAGCGAACGGAACCAATTAAATAACCACCTTCATTCAGGACATAGTCTTTGAATCACTTTTCTAGACACCAGTCAAACTGACTAACCCTAATCCAGTCCAACTCTTTGGATCCCTTGTCCTATTGAGCTTGAGAGTTCTTAGGGCCAACGTCTAATTGATTTTAAGTTAAGGTTTATGTCAATACAATATGCAGGATGGTGGTTTGTGGGCCAAGGAAGGGTGATGAAATCTCCATCTTATCTTGTTTAGGATTTGTGCCCTTAAGATATTTTATGAAATTATGCAATGCAAGAAGAAAAGATGGTCAGATTTGGTAGTTAGTCAAGAGTAAATTGGTTTGTTTCACTTTTTAGATTTTGTGATTAAGTATCTAATTTTTTAAGTAGATTATGAGGTGTCAATGTAGAGATTTTTTTTTTGAAAAAAAAATAAGTTTGACTAAGAAACTAATCTAATTAGAAAGAAAATAAAAAAAAACTAAGAATAAGACTAAAAAAATTTTTTTTAAAAAAATAATCGTATTTAGATCTCCGGCAATGGTGCCAAAATTTGATCGCTATCATAAATGGTCAAGAATAAAAATCAACTCAAACTATATAGATAGAGTGAGTAGGGATCGTTTCCATGGATATCTAAGGCGATTATCTTTTTTTTTTTTTAAGAAGAAATAAAAGAAAATTATTTGTAGAAGGATTCAAAAATAAAATAACAAAAATTAAATTAAAAGTATGATTAATTTGTGAAAGAAAATAAGTTAGAGAAATAACTCAAGAATTCTGAATCCACCATGCAAATTAGATTTATTTTTTTTTCTTATGTTGTAATATTAATTCTTGTGATTAAGATATTAGCATAGCTTATCTCTAAGGGATACAGACTGTATCAGTAGATTATAGCTTATCTTATTGGAGTATAAACTATCTAAATTTAATTATAAAATATAAGATTTAATCTAACATACCATGATCTATCTCTCTTAAGTAGTACCGTATCCAGAGATCACAGCACATCAATAGAGGGTATAAGTCATGTAGGCTGGATCAATATCTCAAAAGAAAATAAAAAGATATGAAATAAAAGTATAATTTTATTGCATAAAAAATAAATACAAAAAAAAAATAAAAACTCATTTACAGGCTTCATCGTATTCCTAGATTGAAGGAATTTAGCCACGCATCAAGCTCTCTAGCTCCATAATCTCCCAATATTTGATCCCTAAAGCTCCTTGATTTTATTCTATATTTTATTCTTATTTTTTCTTTGATATTTTTCCTCTCTACTCTTATTTCCAAACCTCCTATTTATAGATAATTTTTTTATATTTTTTTGATAGGAAAAGGAGTCCTAAAATCCTTAGAATTCGTATAATATTCTTTACACTAATTTCTGACCATCGGATCGCCTTTGAACCACCCAGATCAGCCCAAAATCTGATGTTTTAATCTTTATCAAAGTCGAATGCATTTCTAATCATCCGATCGTGCTCCAGATGGAATTTCAGCCGTTAAATCGTGCAAATCTCTCCTTAAAGAAGTCGGGAACCACCACAGCCGTTGGATCGAGCTCTCGAACTGTTTCTGTGGACCGCGCCCTTGATTCTGTGGATCGAGCAGCCTGTCCACCGTGCACGGAAGATAATTTTCAATATTTTTAAAGATATTTTGGCTTAATTTTTGCACCAATTTTCATTTAAAAAATAAGAAAAAATATGTATTAAATTTTTCAAATTTTTTTTATTATTTTGGTACTTAAATTACTCAATTAAATCAACATCTATTTTTTATAAATATATTCTAATTTTATTTTTTTAAAATTATTTATTTTTACAAGAAAATCTAATTTATCCATAAAACTAGATTTTTAAGAAGATGTTAGCACCATAAATTATCAAAAATATCTTTAATAAATATAAAAATATATCACTTATCACTCATCAAGTGCTAATGGCTGGACCTTTACCCCTAAAACCAGTTAGGAAAGTGGCTCCTAGCAGAAATAGTGGTCTTGAACATTTCTGACAAGGAACAAAAAGAAAAAAAATGATGAAGAATGAAAGGGAAAGAAAAGGGGACCAAAAGAGGAGAAGATTTCGAGGATACCTAACCTAGGATTGGAAGAAAATGATGAAAGATTCCTAGAAATCTCATTGGATAAGGCAAGGAAACCATAGAAGACACATGACAAATACTATTGGGAAATGCTAAGTGCCCAGTAAGAATCACCTGAGTGCCAAAGTTCTCTCAAATGACAATAAGAGATAAAAAGAGGTCAAGCAACCTATATAGGTCCTGCAAGGGCCAAGATCAAGTGATGGTTTATTTAGGTGCCCACAATCCTTACATGTGGCAAGATGATATAGGCCAAGTTCAAAACCCACAAGTTGATACTTTCGATGAAGTTGATGTTGGGTTTCGATCATGCTGCGGAAGGTTGGATTTCAAAAATATTTATGAAATCTTATAATATCCGAAACCCTAAACCCTAGGATCTCCTTTAATGCATTCAATCAAATTATTAAAGTATAATAAAATAAAGCATATAATTTTATAAATATCTCAATCACTATTTTCAATATATCCATAAGGTACACAAGTGTATATCCTCCAACAGTGAACCACACAGGAATTGACTCAAAGAGATGCTCCTTCTAAACCCGATCGTCAGATCCGAGTTGATCCTGACTCAATCGGTTTGGTCGAACCACTTTCCAAACCTGACTTGGACCACTTCTTGGTCTCTTGACAACTTAGCTAGACCTCTGAAGACCCTCTTGAGCCTTGTCCTAAACCTAATTATGCTTAGAATAGGCTAGATAGGCTTGTCTTAAGAGAACTAGAGGTGTAAGAGAGAGGAGGAGAGGAATCTTATCCTAACCAAGACAAAAGACCCTAAACCTTAGGATCCCCTTTAATGCATTCAACCAAATTATTAAAGTATGATAAAATGAAGCATCTAATTTTATAAATATCTCAATCACTATTTTCAATATCTCCATAAGGTACACAAGTGTATATCCTCCAACAGTGAACTACACAGGAATTGACTCAAAGAGATGCTCCTTCTAAACCCGATCGTCGGACCCGAGTTGATCTTGACTCGATCAGTTTGGTCGAACCACTTTCCGAATCTGACTTGGACCATTTCTTGGCCTCTTGACAACTTAGCTAGACCCCTTAAGACCCTCTTGAGCCTTGTCCTAAACCTAATTAGGCTTAGAATAGGCTAGATAGGCTTGTCTTAAGAGAACTAGAGGTGTAAGAGAGAGGAGGAGAGGAATCTTGTCCTAACCAAGACAAGAGAGCATGTAAGAATTGAATGCCCTCCTCAAATCTGCCGACCCCTATTTATATATGAAGAGGGGGTGTGTGAAGCACCTTCTCATGAATTTCAACCACCATATGATAAGTTTTATCATAACCAAAAGACTTATAAGATAGCATCTCTTGAAATGAAACACCGCTTCATAGCTTGTCTCATGCGCACACCCACAAAAAGAAGTCTTTTGGTATCTCAATTTAAATCAGAAAAATCTCATATTTTGCTACATGGTAGGAGGGCTTTCTCTGATTTAAATCACTAAAAGAAACCCCTAAGAATCATTTTTATTTCTCCATTAAAAATAGATAGATGCAAGTGCCTCTTTGGGACGTCTTCACGCGCATGTGCTGCTTTCCTTCCTCTTCCACACCATATCAGGCCATCAAACACCTTGAAACCTGTGCTAGGATGATAGAAGGTTTAATGAGGTGCCACATGGGTCTTAAAACCAATTAAGAAGGACTCTCCATGTTCCTCCACACCAAAAAGAAGTCACCAAACCAAAAATTCTGCACCAAGTTAGGTAAGAGTCCATATCTCTTGGGACTCTTTTTATTTTGACTCCTCCTTGGGCCAAGTGGCACCATCTGATTTCTGCCCACATCAAAGATGAACCAAAATTAATTCTCAATTAATTTGCTTTACAATCCAAATCAAGTTCGAACCCATATTGACCAAAATAGGAGCTAGAGTTAGCCAACAAGTGCTAGCTTGTCAATTATCCATCAATTTTGATCCAATGATCCATAAATCGATTCAAATAAAAAATCTTTGATCAATTTCTTAATATGTGTGACCCATTGAGCTCCATACCTAGTTAGTAGTAGGTCTGGATATATGTTGATCTGATTTGATTAGACTCCATCTAATCGATTTAGGTCAAATCTATGTAAATTCGAATTATCAAATTGGAACCTTCTCGAACTGACTCTTAAATTAATCTCTTTAATTCATGAAAACCTATAAAATATGATTGATATCATGCCTCTCTGAAAGATATGAAATATTCTAGTAGAAATATCAAAAATATTGTTCAGTGGCAAGTTACTATGCAATTCAATCCTTCGATCATCTTTCATCCTAAATAAATAATATGAAAAAATGTCAAACCCTAACACTTATTTGAATGAATCTCAATTCACTAATGATGACTCGACCTATGAAATATTAGAAATTATTTCTAATTTTCATCATACTTTGATCAAAAATTTTTTGAGTCATTGATAGATGAGATTGTTTAGGATGATATCTCCCCTTATCCAGAGTGATCGATTCCTTGTTAACTTATTCACTATCCTTATATATATTTTACTATATCCAGAACACCCCAAACATATCTTAGAAAGTCATAATAGGAAATAAACCAAAATATAGATATATATATATATATATACAAGGTACTATGGTAGCCTCAGGTCAAAGGCCCACATGCACTACTCACACTAGAGAATCATCTTTTGACATGTAAGTAAGACTTTCATAAGATGTAATTCTTATGATAGATCACTTCAGTGAACTCATCCTCCTATGAGCATCGACATCTTTATATTAGTGTCTCCACACAAGTGATTATGAGATCAATCATCCTCTCCATCAAGCATACATAGGATGTGCCAGTCTATCCGATATTATTGATCTCCGACTCAATGATCCTATGACTGAAAAGATTTTAGATTAAAATTTTAAGATTTTAGGTCTCACTGGTATGATTTAATCATCATTCTAAAACCATTGTCCTAACCTATGGGGTTTATCATAATTTTAATCAATGCACAGCATATGATGAAACAAAATATCTCAATTTTATTCATAATAAAATATGTCAATTATATGAGTATAGAAGATAAAGCAGATTAATCCCTTTACATATGCCATAAGATTGGCTTGCAGGGCATTAACTCTTTCAATCTTCCACTTGTACTAAAGCCAATCGCCTTTATATTTAATTTTCATACAATCAAGATGATGATCTAACATTTGGTGTGATAGGGCCTCAGTGAATGAGGGTACTATGTTGTTCTTTGTATCCACTCGTTCTGTAACAATGTTTTTTCTTTTGATAATTTTTCAAACAAGGTGGAACCATCTTGAATATGCTTGATTTCTGATGAGATCTTGGTTCTTAGCTTGAGCTACAACCCTAGTGTTATCACAATAAAGGGGCATGGGATGTTCAATCTCAAAAATTATACCTAATTTGGTGATGAACTTCTTCATCCAAACAGCTTCCTTGATAGCTTCACTAACAGCTATGTATTCTGCCTCAATAACTGAGGCAGCTATAATTTGCTGCTTGAAACTCTTCTAACTCACTGCTGTTTCATATAAGGTAAATACGTACCCTGATATAGACTTGCTATTATCAGGATCAGATTGAAAACTAGAATCAGTATATCTTTTTAGTTTTAAATCAAACCCTTTATATATAAGAAAAACATCCTTAGTTCTTCTCAAGTACTTAAGAATATTTTTCACTGCTTTCCAATGTTCCTCATCCGAATTAATCTGAAATCTACTGGTTATGCCTAAAACATAAGCTACATCAGGTTTGGTACATAACATGGCATACATAATAGACTCTATTACTGAAGCATAAGGTATAGAACTCATTCTATTTATCTCTTCAGGTATCTTTGGAGACATCTTCTTAGAGAGATGTATGCCTTGACCTATGGATAAGTAATCTCTTTTACTTTTCTCCATGTTGAATCTTTTCAACACTAGATCAATGTATCTAGACTAGGATAAACCTAACATCCTTTTAGATCTATCTCTGTTGATCTTTATACCAAGTATGTAGGATGCCTCTCCCAAGTCTTTCATGGAAAACTTCTTAGATAGCCAAGATTTGACCGATTGTAATGATGGAATATCATTCCCCATGATAAGAATGTCATCAACATATAGGACTAAGAAAACAATGACACTCCCACTACTTTTCTTATACATGGTTCATCCATATTTTTAATGAAGCCAAACTCTTTGATTGCTTCATCAAAATGGATGTTCCAGCTCCTCGATGCTTATTTTAATCCATAAATAGATTTCTTTAGCCTGCATACTTATTTGGTCTCCTACTTGAGGCAAACCCTTCCGACTGTGACATATAAACTTCTTCCTCAACATTAAGGAAGGTAATTTTTACATCTATTTGCTAGATTTCATCATCATAATATGCAGCTATGGCAAGCATTATCCGAATAGACTTAAGCATAGCCACTGATGAGAAGGTTTCATCATAGTCAATTCTTTATCTTTATCTGAAACCTTTCACCACCAACCTAATCTTATAGGTTTCAACTTGGCCATCAGCTCCAATCTTCCTTTTGAAGATCCATTTGCATTCTATCGGGTTTATACCTTCAGGTGCATCAACTAAAGCCCATACTTGTTTGGAGTACATGGAGTTCATTTCAAATTTTATGGCTTCAAACCATCTATCAGAGTTCTTACTCATGATAGCTTTTCAATAAGTTAGAGGATCATCATCCTGAATGATCTGAGTTTCATCATCATTTTTAATAATAAAATCATATCTTAAAGGTGCATTTCTCACTCTCTCTGACCTTCAGAGAGGACATGTGTTATGTAGATGTATACTATTATTGAGTTCAATAGGTTGTGGTTCAAGTTGTAAACTATCCATAAGTTTTTGAGGAATTTATGTAGGTCTTGAACTTCTCCAAGTTCAAATATCCTCCCACTATCTTTTTTTGGATAAATTCTTTTTCAAGAAGATAGCATGTTTACTGATAACAACTTTTTGTTCAGTAGGATGATAGAAATAGTATCCAATACTTTCTAGAGAGTATCTAATAAATCTATATTTTTCGATCCTAGCATTTAACTTATGTTTAAAAATACTTTTGACATAAGCGGGATAACCCCAAATCTTAAGATATTTAAGATTGGATCTTTTGCCTTTTTATATTTCATATGAAGTACTAGTGACAGATTTAGATCATACTTTATTTAAAACATAGACAGTAGTTTCTAGAACATATCCCCAGAATGAAATAGGAAGATCTATGAAGCACATCATGGACTGCACCATATTCAATAAGGTGCGATTCTTCCTTTTGGCTACATCATTTAACTATGATGTGTAAGGAGGGGTCTATTCAGAGAGAATATCATTTTTCTTCAAATAATCAAGAAACTCACAGGATAAGTATTCTCCTTCTCAATCAGATCTAAGGATTTTGATATTTTTTTCAGTTTATTTTTCAACCATCTTTGATACTCCTTAAATTTTTTAAAGGGTTCAGATTTATGTTTCATAAGATACACATATCCAAATATTATAGATCATCAGTAAATATGATGAAATAAGAGTATCCACCCCTAACATGAGTTATTATAGGCCCACAAACATCTAAATATACTAGGCCTAACAACTAGCTTTTTTTCCATGTTTAGTGAATGAAAATTATCTTTCTTATGAGGCATGATTCACAAGTTCCTAATGATTGAAAATTATTAGAATCAAAGGACTCATCTTTGATTAACTTGTTAATTGTTGACTCACTGATATGACCAAGTCGGCAATGTTAGAGATATGTCATGTTATCATTTTCTCTCTTTTTTTTTTATTTTTATCCATCATAAAAATATTATCATTAAGTGGAAGTATAAAGAGACCATTATCCACATATGCTTTCCCAATAAACTCATTAGATAAAAAAATAGAGCAACTATTGCTCTTCGCCTTTATTTCATAACCATGTCTTAAAAATATTGGTACAGAAATAATATTTTTAATTATATTAGACATATGATAACAATCTCTTAATACAATAGTTTTGCCTGTAGATACAAACAAATAATAGATGCCAACTGCTTCTGCTTGAATGGATTCTCCATTAGCTCCATGCAGCATGAAGTCACCTTCCTTCAAACTTTTAATTTTTTGCAGGCCCTACAATGACTTGCATATATGAGACCCACAAGTGGTATCTAGTATCCATGAATTAGAAGTTGGAGCACTTAATGAAAAAGTAGTTTGTATCATGCACAAACTTTTAGATGCTCCACCGGCATTTGGCTTCACACTTGCAAGATAGCTCTTGCAATCTTTCTTCCAGTGTCCCTACTTGCTGCAGTGAAAGTAGGTACCATCTTTGAAGACCTTCATCACCTTCTTCCTCTTGAGGTTGCTACCTTTAGGGTTTAGCTTTTTATTTTTCTTTGAACCCTTACCCTTTGCCATCTTCTTCCTTTTATCCACTAGAAGAAGATTAGCTTTGTCACTCTTGAAGTGACTCTCAGCTGTTTTTAACATGTTTAACAGCTCTGGTAAAGTGATATTCAGTTTATTCATATGATAATTGATAACAAACTATGAGAATGATTCGAAGAGTGATTACAGGATCAAATCCTGAGAGAGTTCTTCATCCATAACAAACCCTAATTAACCTAATCGAGTGATTAAGTCAATCATTTTCAAAACATGGGCTTGTACAGATAATCCTTCACTCATCCTTGTATGGAACAACTACTTCGATATTTCATATCGAGCAGTTCTACTTTTCTCTTCATACAACTCTTTTAAGATGAGAAGTATGGACTAAGGGTCCATGCCATCATTTTGCCTCTACAGTTCATTGCTCATCGAGGCCAATATAATACATTTAACAATTGTACTATCATTCTATCACATCTTGTATGTGGCCTTTTCCTCCTCCGTAGCATCTTCTCTAATCGGTCATGGATCAGAAGTGTCGCGGATATAGGAGACTTTTTCCTGAGTAAGCATCAACCTCAAATTCCTCAACCAGTCTACAAAGTTGGGACCAGTCAATTTATTTGTGTCCAATATACCATGCAATGACAATGAAGATGCCATTTATGCAGAAGTGTTTTACATTAAATAAAGAACAATGTATTAGCAAACACTCATGATGACAAGTACAATTAGAAAAAGACTTAAATCTAATTGTGTCTCCCACTATTTTATCACATCTACCATAACCCTCACATGTGATAAGTGAAAAATATTAACTTGGTTTCCATAAGGGGGTTGAGATCCCTATTCCCCATAAATGTCTTGTGATTACACAACAAACATTCATGAGTTCAAGAGCAGGAAAACATCTTTTCTAATTGCATCCATGCAATTCTCAACATAATACTTGCCTCTAGCACACTCATAGCCTTGTGGTTGCATAATAAACTATAGTGTCTAGTTAAGTTTGACCCTTCATTTTTTTACAGCCATATTAGAATAATATTGCTCTTATGGTTGCACAACAAAGCAACATATCTAGATATGCCATAAGCATTTAAATGCACCAAGACATATTTTACATCAGTCTCCATAGTATAGTCTTGTGGTTATACAACAAACTTACTAAGGTTCTTGACATAAAATTATCTTAGCATGAAGGAAGGCTTTCATGTAGTGAACCCAACATTAGGACTTTTCAATTTCTTAATTATTTAACTATATTTGCCAGGTAAGTAGGTTGGGGTCTTCTCATTGCTTTCCTTAGACATCAATAAATTGGTAAGGTCAATCAACAAAATCAATTAAAGAGCCACCTTTAGTACTTTCTTAGATACCAATTAATCAATTAATAAAGAATTGATTAACCTATAGTTGTTATCACTACAACTTAATATGATTTTTATGAGGGTTTTCTGGTCTCATGCACATTCCAATCATATAGCATTTATACTATAATCATAACATTCATATGATGCAAGCATGTTAAGCATGTCAGAATGTTCATATGATAAATAATTCATGATATATAAACAAGCTGTATGTTATATCATCACTTTAGGACAACCATAAACCATATAGCGAACATCCACCACTATGCCAGGGCAACCTTACAGAATGATGAATAATATATACAAATTCATATGTGATAATGATATAATTGTCACAATAATTCATAGTATTAAAACATATAAAACATGGTACTCGACATAGCATTTCAAATTCAAAGTCTAATTTGCATAATACATGAATATATATTAAAATCCTAGATCATGGAGCCAACAATATAATTTGATTGAACCAACAAAAGGAGGCTCTGATACCACTGTTGGATTCTGATCTTGCAGCGAAAGGTTGGATTTCAGAAATATTTATGAAATCCTACAATACCCGAAACCTTAAACCCTAGGATCCCCTTTGATGTATTCAACCAAATTATTAAACTATGATAAAATGAAGCATATAATTTCATAAATATCTCAATTGCTATTTTCAATATCTCCACAAGGCATATAAGCGTATATCCTCCAACGGTGATCCACATAGGAATTGACTCAAAGAGATGCTCCTTCTAAACCCGATCGTCGGATCCGAGTTGACCCTGACTCGATCGGTTTGGTCGAACCACTTTTCGAACCTGACTTGGACCACTTCTTAGCCTCTTGACAACTTGGCTAGACCTCTTAAGACCCTCTTGAGCCTTATCCTAAACCTAATTAGGCTTAGAATAGGCTAGATAGGCTTGTCCTAAGAGAACTAGGGGTGTAAGAGAGGGGAGGAGAGGAATCTTGTCCTAACCAAGACAAGAGAGCATGTAAGAATTGAATGCCCTCCTAATATGCTGACCCCTATTTATATATGAAGAGGGGGTGTGTGAAGCACCTTCCCATGAATTTCAACCACCATATGATAAGTATTATCATAACCAAAAGACTTATAAGATAGCATCTCTTGAAATAAAACACCGCTTCACAGCTTATCTCACGTGCGCACCCACAAAAAGAAGTCTTTCAGTATCTCAATTTAAATCAGAAAAATCCCATATTTGCCACATGGTAGGAGGGCTTTCTTTCATTTAAATCACTAGAAGAAACCCCTAAGAAGCATTTTTATTTCTCCATTAAAAATAGATAGACACAAGCACCTCTTTGAGACGTCTTCACATGCGTGCGCTGCTTTTCTTCCCCTTCCATGCCATATCAGGCCATCAAACACCTTAAAACGTGTGCTAGGATGATAGAGGGTTTGATGATGTGCCACATGGGTCTTAAACTCAACTAGGAAGGACTCTCCATGTTCCTCCACGCCAAGTTAGGTAAGAGCCCTTATCTCTTTGGACTCTATTTATTTTGACACCTCCTTAGGCCAAGAGGCATGATCTGATGGCTGCCCACATCAGAGATGAACCAAAATTAATTCTCAATTAATTTGGTTCACAATCTGAATCAAGTTCGAACCCATATTGTCCAAAATAGAAGCTAGGGTTAGCCAACAAGTGCTAGCTTGTCAATTAGCCATCCAATTTGGATCCAATGATCCATAAATTGATTCAAATAAAATTCTTGACCAATTCCTTAATGTGTGTGACCTATTGAGCTCCACACCTAGCTAGTAGTAGGTCTGAATACATGTTGACCTGGTTTGATTAAACTCCATCTAATCGATTTAGGCCAAATCCATGTAGATCCAAATTATCAAATTAGAACCTTCTCTAACTGACTCATAAATTAATCTCTTTAATTTATAAAAATCTACAAGATATGATTGATATCTAACAATATGTCATGCCTATCTAGAAGATATAAAATATTTTAATAAAAATATCAAAAATATCCTTCAGTGACAAGTTACCATGCAATTCAATCCTTCGATCATCTTTCATCCTGAATAAGTAATGGGTATGAAAAAATGTCAAACCCTAATACTTATTCGAATGAATCTTAATTCACTAATGATGACTCGACCTATAAAATATTAAAAATTATTTCTAATTTTCATCATGCTTTGATCAAAGATTTTTTAAGTCATTGATAGATGAGATTGCTTAGGATGATATCTCTCCTTACCAGGAGTGATCGATTCTTTATTAACTTACTCACTACCTTCATATACATTTCACTATATCTAGAACACCTCACACATATTTTAGAAAGTTATGATAAAAAATAAATCAAAATATAGATCTATATATATAAGGTACTGTGGTAGCCTCAAGTCAAAGGACCACATGCACTACTCTCACTAGAGAATCATCTTTTGATATGTAAGTAAGACTTTCATAAGATGTAATTCTCATGACAGATCACTTCAGTGAACTCATCCTCCTATGAGCATCCATATCCTTATATTAGTGTCCCCACACAAGTGATTGTGAGATCAATCATCCTCTCCATCGAGCATACATAGAATATGCCAGTCTATCCGGTATTATTGATCTCTGACTCAATAATCTTATGACTAAGAAGATTTTAGATTAGAATTTTAAGATTTTAGGTCTCACTGGTATGATTTAATCATCACCCTAAAATCATTATCCTAACCTATGTGGTTCATCATAATTTTAATCAATGCACGGTATATGATGAAACAAAATGTCTCAATTTTATTCATAATAAAATATGTCAATTAAACGAGTATGGAAGATAAAGTAGATTAATCCCTTTACATATGACATAAGATTGGCTTGTAAGACATTAACTCTTTCAATTGATTAGCCCACCAATTTGACCTAATGGCGCAATTTATCTGCACATGTTACTCATTGATTTAGGTAGAGAATTACAAGTTTGGAGTGGCATGATTGCCATGTCCAAAATCATGATGCCTTAAAAACCTAACTAGCACATCAACAGTAGCCATCAAAAAAGATAATCAGAAATAACTGATGACCCTCGATCAAGAAAAGGTTTTAACTCCCTTCACTAGAGCTAAAGCCAACCTCAGACTTGGGAGTCGGGGCAAGTGATATAGGATTGACCTCAAATGATGGAGGAACCAACTATCATAAGGCTTAGGTGGCCCATGCAGTTAAGATACCCTCAATCTAGTGTAGGGACTTTATCAGCCCGAGATCACCACTAAACACCAACATAGAGAATCCCCAACATCTCGTAAAAAGGGCAAGAGATTGCCAATATCACTACATCATCACTACAATAACAAAATAAGCACTACACGTTGACCCTACATATGCGGTTATGGAATGGTCAACTGCCACTCCTCTAAAAACAGCCATCGGCCTTCTATCTACAAAAGCGGGGAGCAAGGGAACTCATCAAGTAAGTCTCTCAAGCACCCTTGAGGGTTAATCATCCGATTCCTTTGTTCTTGATTCTCGGCTAACTTGACCATCGGAGAATTCTCCATCAGACATACTTTAGCAAGTAGACTTATTTGTAGGTACCGACTGGAGTTCTCACCCTATCGACCCATGCTTTTCTCTACTGCTAGATCAAACTATGGTCAGATCGGGAGCCTATGGCAACAACTTTCATGAGTCATGTTTAAGCATCAAAGGTATCCATCCATAGGCCAATCATGCCAAGGATCGAATCCACTATAAGATTAAAAGTCTTATCTAACTTAAACAAGAGCCAAACAGGTGTCCTCAACATGAAATTGACCAAACTACTTAAGCTTGTCAAGATAATATTCTAAATTAGGTTGGATTCAAGCATGTCTGATTTTAGGCCTGAATAAGTTTTATAATTTAGAAGGATCATCAAACTCAATGTGGACTACTTTGGACCACTTTGACCACTATATGTATGGCTGGACAAGGTCTAGTAGCAAAATCCATCATATAGAAAAGTTGAGTCATAGGTCGAACTTCTGAAGACTATAACTTGATCATCTAATGTCCAATTTAGATGATCTTTTTTAAATCAAACAATTGTTCTAGATAACCTTTAACTGGTTGCACCCTTAGCAATTGGGCCTAAATCCCATCATTCAGGGCTTAAAATGGATCGATCAAATCCAAAGTTTTCTTTTTATGTAAGACTTTGATAGAGCATATCTCCTAATCTGAGAAGAATCAAGCAGAGAAAAAGAAAGCAAAGCTGACATAGAAGTAGGGATCTACGTTCTAAAGAATTTAGCTTTTTTAAGTTTATTTCTACTAGTTATGTCTTTTCTAGAAAAGAGAGTCCTATTAGAATTAGGAAGAGGAATTCAACCTAAATTGTATGAGGGTAGACCACACTATTATAAATAGAAGTTATGTATCTTGGTTTGTAAATTATAAATGAATGAGGGAACTTAAACCCTATTTTTGCAATTTAGGGGGGTTGATCCAAGATTTGATTTTGATGATTACAAAATATTTGAGTATGATACTAATGATTATGTGTTCTTAGAGTAGTTGATTTATTTTATAGGGAGTACAATAAGCTTGAACTTAAAGAAGCATGAAGAAGTTTAGAAGAATAAATCCTAAAATTTGAGAAATATTTAAGTATTTTGGAAGCCTTTGAAGTAGAGTCAACCCTTATGGAGTGTGAGTCGACTCTCTCAAGCAAGATAGAAAGCTTGATTTTTTAGATAGAATCTTGTGTCGACTCCTACTTATCTTGAGTTGACTCTAAGTCTGTTTGAGTTGACTCCTACTTGATCCGAGTTGACTCAACTACCACTAACAGCCTAACGGCTAGCTTTTTGCAGACTTCTAATAGTCAAATCTAACTTCTAATAGCTAGTTTGACCTCTCTAATAGCTAGTACACTTTCTTAAATCAAATTTAAGTATATTTAAGATATGAAATCAATTAGAAAAGTAATCCAAAAGAGAAGAAAAGAGAAAAATATAAGTTTTTGGTGAGAACATTGAATATCTTTGAGCAAGTAAAAGAGAAAAATTAAGTATAATTAATTAAGCGAGCTTCGAAGAGAACATTACTAACAATCATTGGAAAACCTTTCATTCATTGAAAAAGAGAAATTAAAGTTTGAATGAGCATTTATCATTGACTTCAATCAAGCTTCAATGAGTTTATTATTTATTGAGCTTCGACTTATTTGATATTTATTTCATTATATTTATTTGTTTTCTCTGTAAGTTTCTTAGGACAGAAACTTATGGGATAGGCTTTTTCAAGATTGTAATTGGATATTGTATTGACTAAGTTTAGGGGTGACTTAGTTAGAAAGATTTTATTGACTTTATATATAAAATCAACTGGATTGATTGTAAGCCTGCTAAAATAATCAATTGGATTGATTGTGAGCTAGATTAAAAAAATTATATTGTAATCAAGAGGATTATAGTGAAATTCTCCAGTAGAAAGACTTCGGAAGTAGACATAGGTGCCAAGTTTGGCACTGAACCACTATAAATAATGATATTTCTATTGCTTATACTTATTTTTATCTTGTATATAGATTTATCACTTATTTTGCTGTATATATTTATTACTTTTACGGTACACTTAGTTTAGTTTAATTGAGCATATATTTGTTTTAAGATTATAAAAATTTTTGAAATATCCAATTCATCCCCCCTAGCTTGCTATGCTTGGGCAATAATTGGTATCAAAGCATGTACTCTTTTATCTTCTATAGATTAACCACACAAAGCTCAAGATCAATGACAACCCTTAGTGTCTTTTGATGAAGGGCACTCTATTATAAGACCACCTCCTTTTTATAGATTTGATTATATTTATTGAAAAGCTAGAATATAAATTTTTATTCAAGTACAACATTGTAATTTATGAAATATTATAGTGCATGGCCTCCACATACCTATTAAAATTATAAATAGAGTTTAAGTCCCTAAACATGAAGATGAATGGAATAATAAAACTGACTTGAGCACCCATTCTTGTTGAGGCAGAAAACTGACTTGAGCGTCGGAGGGTCTTGCCGGAGCAACCCCACCTCCGGTTTAGACTTCCTTTGCAGGTCCCGGCGGCGACCGCGGCTTCCCCAACTCCAGCTTCTCTGACGCAAGCAGATTTTTGCACCAACAGGATTGGCGCTAGAAGGAGGGCTGTGTCTTCGCAGTACCCTTATTCTTAAAGGAGCGTTCAACGGAGCCACCTCCGATCGTCTCTCCGACACCCACTCCTTATTTTCCCCCACGGGATCCACACTCGATGCCTCCGCGCAAGGCATCCACGCGACGGTCCACGGCCTCCGCGGCCAGATCTCAGGCTCCAGCCTCCCCTCCTGTTTCTCAACCTCCTCCTCCTCCTCCAGCGACGGCGGTCGGCGCAGAGCAGTTTGACTTGCTGGCACAGCAGGTCAGGGGCCTCGTCGAAGCTGTGCAAGCAATGCAGCAGCAGCAGCCGCAGGCGTCAGCGCATCCGGAAAGGGCATCTCCAGAATGCCAGAACCCGACGGTGGGGCGGGCCACCTGGGCCAGCCGCCCCGTCCTTCCGGGGAAAACAAACCCGAGGGTAGAGAGCCCTCAATCGGACCATGACTCCACCCCCGGAAGATCCCTGCCCCCGTTCTGTCAGAGGACCCTCGAGACTCGAAGTCGAGAGGATTTCCTGGATCGGAGGCTCCAGGAGATGAACCGGTGGATTGAAGAACACCGCCATGCGCCCCCCACTTACGGTGAGGATATTTGTACTGACCCTTCCTTCTCCCAAATGATCATGCAGGAACCGATCCCGCCGAACTTCAAGCTTCCCCAGTTCGAAAGCTACGACGGGACTTCGGACCCGGTTGATCATCTGGAGGCCTTCCAGACGATGATGCTGCTTCACGGCGCTCTGGATGCCATCCTGTGCCGGGCTTTCCCGTCTACCTTGAAGGGAGAGGCAAGGAACTGGTACTCGACTTTGAAATCGGGTACCATCTTTTCCTTCGATCAAATGAGCCACCAATTTGTGGCCCATTTTGTCAGTAGCCGGCACCCCCGGAAGGGTTCAGAGTCCCTCATCAACATCAAGCAGAGGGAAGAGGAGTCCATACGGGCATACATCAACCGCTTCAATATCGTGGTGCTGGAGGTCCGAACCTTGGACCAATCAGTCGCCATGGCCGTCCTGAAAGGCGGCCTTCAGAAGAATGACCTTTTGTTCTCCCTGGAGAAGAAGTATCCCAGGGATTTTGCTGATTTGTTAGCTCGGGCTGAAGGATACGCCCGAACGAAAGAAGCCTTCAAAATGAAGGATGAAGAGACGGCGAGGGAGCGGCAAGCGGGAGACTCGAGTAAGCCCGCAGTTGAAAAAAGGCCAAAGGAAGCCCGGCTGCGCTCTCGATCTCCTCCCGGGCATAAGCGCGTCCATACTCCACCCCGGGCGCGCAGGCAGAGAAGCCCGGATCGTGGGGTTCGGCGGGGTTCCCCACCAGGGAGATTCCGCAACTACGCCCCCCTCAATGCCTCGAAGGCCCAAGTATTGATGGAGGTCAGGGAGCAGCTCCCCAGGTCGGAGAGGATGCGCACACACCCCGGGAAGCGCAACCCCAACAAGTTCTGCCTCTACCACTGCGACCACGGCCACGACACGGAGGAATGCATCCAGCTCCAGGATGAGATCGAGGAGCTCATTCGGCGAGGTCGACTCGACAGGTTCATCCGCCGTAGGCCTGAGGGTAGAGGAGACCGGCCAAGAGCGCTCCCGCAGCCTGAACCGCCAAGAAGGGAAGAGCAACCCGGGGACCGGCCTCCCATCGGGACCATCGACTCCATCATCGGGGAACCTCAAGGAGGAGCGGGCCACCCACAACCGTGGAGCTCAGAATACCTGTAAATGTATCGTTTATGATTTCACCTTGAATCTAAATTTCTTTCTACTTAACATACTCTCCCCACCTGGCGTGGATTAATTATGACTGGATATGACCCCTCCAAAAATAAAGCCATGCCAGAAACAGGAGGAGAACCTCGTCCTGACACGAGCAAAGTCGAAGGCCCGGTTCCATTTAGACCGGATGGGGGGAGAGGCCTTACAACGCCCATATGTGCCCCCACAGCCCTGTTAGGGACAGGAGGAGAATCTCACCCTAACTTGAGCAAAGTCAAAGGCCCGGTTCCATTTAGACCGGATGGGGGGAGAGGCCTTACAATGCCCATATGTGGCCCCACAGCCCTGTTAGGGACAGGAGGAGAACCTCACCCTAACTTGAGCAAAGTCAAAGGTCCGGTTCCATTTAGACCGGATGAGGGGAGAGGCCTTACAACACCCATATGTGCCCCCACAGCCCTGTTAGGGACAGGAGGAGAACCTCGCCCTAACTTAAGCAAAGTCGAAGGCCCGGTTCCATTTAGACCGGAGGGGGGGAGAGGCCTTACAATGCCCTAATGTGGCCCCACAGCCATGCCAGGAACAGGAGGAGAACCTCGTCCTGACATGAGCAAAGTCGAAGGCCCGGTTCTTTTAGACCGGATAGGGGGGGAGGCCTTACAGCGCCCTAACGCGCCCCCACAGCCAAGCTGGTAAAGGAAGGAGAACCTCACAATGGTTCGGGCAAAATGGAAGGCCCAGACTCCTACGGGAGCCGGGTTCCGGCCACGACGCAAAGGAAGACTTCACCCGGACTCCTACGGGAGCCGGATTCTGTCCACAAGGAAGACTTCACCCGGACTCCTACGGGAGCCGGGTTCCGTCCACAAGAAAGACTTCACCCGGACGCCTACGGGAGCCGGGTTCCGTCCACAAGGAAGACTCCGCTCGGACTCCTACGGGAGCCGGGTTCCATCCGCAATGCAAAGGAGGACTTCACCCGGACTCCTACGGGAGCCGGGTTCTGTCCACGACGCCAAGGAAGACTTTCGAAATAATGTAGGGCCCGAACGGCCAAGCTCGGGCATGCGGCCATGCACGACGAGAGAAGCGAGCTAACGCATCGACGACTGGGCGCGGCGCCCCCTGACGACGTCTACATCGGACAAGTCAAATGATAAGAAAGGTTCGACGGACAGCAATTTAGTGCAACGCACGGACGAGGTAACACAAAACGCTCTTTTTATTCCATTTTCGATATACACACTACAAAGCCAGGAAGGCCAAGGAAAGAAGGGCAAAACGACAAAAAGAAAGTAACTACATGACAAGACAGAAAGATAAAAAGAGCTCTAAGGAGGCCCTGCTCCCTCCGACCTAGAGTTATCTATTCCGTCCCTCAACCAGAATTGCCTCAGATTCTCAATTTCTCCTTCTAGCTCTTCCCTCTTCTGCAGCGCGTCTTGGAGCGCCCGACGAAGTTGCTGGCTCTCAGCCTCCACCTCTCGATGCCTCTTCCTCAAAACTTCGGACTCCACCTTCGCGTCCGCGATGGCCCGCCGCTCGAGTGCCAGTTGGATCTTCACTTGTTGCAGCTCGGCCGTCTTCTCCCCAAGGGAGACAGAAATCCCCTCAACAGTGCCCCTTAGGGCTTGAAGCTCTTCAGAATCTTGGGCGGAAGTAAGCTGCGCCCTGTTAGCCAGCTGCCTCTGGAGACGGACGACTTCATCGGCCGCCGTCCGGAATCTCCCTTTATGCTCTTCCACCTACCGCCGCCAGCTAGCCCGCTGCACGTCGTGGCCCACCTCGGCATCCTGAAGCCGCTGCTGAAGGTCGGAAACCTTCTGCGACCACCTCTGGTCATCATCGACCCGAGCCAAGAGCCGGGATGAATTTTCCTTCAGCTGGCCGATCTTCCCCTTCGCAGCTGACAGTTCCACCTTGAGGACGCTGATCCTGGCGGCCTGGGCCCAAATTCGATCGCTGGAGCTCTTCTTGCATTCCTCGAGCTCCTTTGCAAAGTTTGCCTTCCTCCGGCTATACTCCATGATCTCCTTCACATGGAGACTCCGAAAGTGGGCGGCCTCAGCGGCGGCTTCAGAGTGACCTTCCCTCGATTTGCGGAGCTCGGCTTCCGCCTTCTTTAACTTCTTCGTCAGGTGAAGGACCTCCTTTTTCAACCGCTGGATCGTCGATTTCAGCGGAACCCCCAAGGGCAGGGGGAGTGCTCCTGCAGGACACTACCATCGGAAGGTAAAAGCATCAGAGCACGACTCATTGCAAGAAGAGAAGCAGAGAGAAGGAGGAGGGGGAGGGAGAAGCCGTCCACAACAAGAAATTCGACTTTATTGATTGAATAATTTTTGAAGACAAACAGAAAGGAAAAATTGCGATGAAATAAAGGTACAAGATCGGAGGTCTCAGACCTCAGGGGCGGGAGGTGGAGAATTCGGCGCGGGGGCTGCGACCGCAGTGGTGGCAGACGAGGGGCCGGCCTCGTCTTCAGACTCCTCGCCTAGGAAATTGAGGTCGAGCTCTGGGAATTTCCTGGCCACCTTCTCTTGGTAGAGCTCGAACCCCTTAATGTACGCCTCCTGGCCGAACTGGACATTCAGGTCCCTCATCTCCGCGGAGGCCTTGAATTCCTCCACCGCAAGGGCTCTGGCCTCCGAGACCAGGACCGGAGTTTGCTCGACCAAGTGGGCGACCTCGGCCTTCGCCTTCCTCGCCGACTCCTCCAAGGTCTGCCTCTCCTCCTCCCTGGCTTGCTTCTCTCTTTCCAGGGCCTCCTGGAGGGCGGCTACTTCAGCCGTCTTCGCTTGGAGGCGAGCAACCTCGACCTGGCAGCGTTCCTCCACCTCGAGGATATCCCTCCTCATGCGGCTCACCGCCTCGATATAGGCGAAGAGCTGGTGCCCAATCTGCAAGGACGGATAGAGAATTAGAACAAAGGCCGAGTAGCCGTGTAAATAAAGATCCGCTTACCTCGAGGAAGGACCCCAAAGAGTCCCAAGCCCGCTGCTCAGGATCGGCATGGTCGATCCTCTCCATGACGTCGGACAGAATGCAGCCGTCGATCAGCTGCCTGATCAGGTCCCTATCGTTGAAGGGATTCTCTGATCCCTCCTCGGAGCAGAGGGACTCGTCTGTAGCATTTCGGCGGCTACCCGCCCTCCGGGCCACCGATTTCTTTCTTTTCCCCATAGTGGGTGCCTCCGTAGGGCGAACCCCTAGAGCGGGGGCCCCGGTCGGCGGACTCCTCGAGGAGGCCCGGGGGGCCGTTGGCTCGGTGTCCGAGGGAATATCGATGGCCGGGGCCGCTTGGACGGGTGCAGCTAAGCTCGTCTCCTCCGCCCTGGCTCTCTTCGCCGATCCGGAGGCCGCAGCGCCCTTTCTCTTGTGGGCCCTCATGCCCCTGGCGAGCATCTGCACTGCTTCGACGTCCATTCCTAAAGAAAAAAAAAAGCAAACCAATCAGTCAAAAAAAAAAAAAGAAAAAAAGGAAAAAAAAAAACGGAGGGGCGAAGAGAGAGAGAAAGAAAGAAACAGGAGAAGAAGGAAGAAGTGATAAAGATAAGAAGAGAAGGAAGGCGTGAAAAGAAAAGATAAGGTAAAAGATGAATACTCGTTGGATCCTGGGGGCTCAGGCCGATGTTGAAAAGAAACTGCTCCCTCAGAAGGTGGGGAAGGGAAGGAGCGGAATAAGCTAGGAGCTTCTGGGCGGCCTGGAGGTCGTCCTCCCCCAGGTTGGGAGCCCGACGGACAGAATCCCTCAGAGAGCCCCAAGGGGGCAGGCCCAGTTCCAAGGTCGGGCAGTGGACGAAGAGGTATTTCCCCTTCCAATTGTGGATCGAAGAAGGGGCGCCTTTCAGCAACCCCTTCTTGCCGAACTGGGGGGAGAAGTACCACCAGTCCTTCGCCGAAGGATGGCGCTTGAAGGTATAAAAGTGCCTAAATAAGGAGAGAGATGGCTGGACCTCGACTACGTGGCAGAGGGAGAGAAATCCTATCAAAAACCTAAAAGAGTTCGGGGCCACGGAAGCGAGGGAGATGTCCAAGAAATGGAAGAGGGCAACGACAAAGGAAGGAAGCGAAAGCTGGAGTCCGGCACGAAATGCTTCCTGGTACAGACAGAAGCGACTGGGTGGGGGAGTGCTGGCCCGGTCAGAAGGGCCCGGTAGCTCCAAGTCGTACTCCGGAGGAACTCCATACTGAACCCTTATCAGAAGGAGTTCCTCCGAGGTCAAGGAACACGGAATGGCGCCCGGCGCGAAGATCGGGCGGGGCCCAGCCCCAGACGCAGGTTCGTCTGCAGAGACGGAAACCTGGAGGTTTGAAGCAGAAGAACTCCCGGAACTACAGGGAGCAGAAGAGCCAGAAGACATTTTGGGTGGTTTTGAAGGGGGACTCTAAAGGACCCTAAGAAGGCGGACAGGAGGGGGAGCGAGAGACCACAGGCTAACTCGGAGGGATGCAAAAAGTAATGACAGAAAAGAAGCTCCTAGGTGGTGAGAAGAAGGTTGGCACTAACCTATATCACTCTGAGGGGACTGAGGAACGAAAACAGGAGACGCCTACGGCTCGAGAAGACGCCCACTGAAACAAGGCTCTTGAAGAGAAGGCAGACGTTGGTAAGAACTCAGGAACGGAGTAAGACGCCCAAAGGTGGGAGGATGGGTTTAAATAGACCCTGGGATCCAACGCCATAATGATCGCGAATCCCCCCAGGCCAGTCAGCATCCGACACGTCTCCCACTCCCTCTGGCAGGCGGCTAAAAGCGGCTGGCGGTTGGCAGGGCTATAATTGCGCCGCACCTAGGCCAGTGTACTTGCGGGAATTTCGAAGCATCCCTTCATACCGCCCCAATTCGAAAAGACTCCGGCACGCACACAATTAATGCCCAAAATATCTGGGGGCAGTAGTGTGCAGGATTTGAGGGGACGGCTTCGCCTGTACCCAACTCTCTGTACTTTTTTCGTTCGAAATTCAAACTCGGAAGTAGGGGGACTGGTGTTGGGTATAAAATACCCACAGCCGAAGTCCTCAGCAGAATCGACTACATGACAACTCCGCCCGGACTCCTATGGGAGTCGGGCTTCATCCTCGACTCCAACGGCTGCAGACAGACTTCGTCCGGACTCCTACGGGAGCCGGACTCCGTCGACAGCTTCGACCTCAAGTAGACTCCGCCCGGACTCCTACGGGAGCCGGGCTTCGTCCTCAGCATCAACTGCTGGTAAGCCCCGTCCGGACTCCTACGGGAGCCAGACTTCACCCTTAACTTTGATTGCAGGAAAACTCCACCCGGACTCCTACGGGAGCCGGGCTTCATCCTCGACTCCAACGGCTGCAGACAGACTTCGTCCGGACTCCTACGGGAGCCGGACTCCACCGACAGCTTCGACCTCAAGTAGACTCCGCCCGGACTCCTACGGGAGCCGGGCTTCGTCCTCGACTCCAACGGCTGCAGACAGACTTCGTCCGGACTCCTACGGGAGCCGGACTCTGCCGACAGCTCCGACCTCAAGTAGACTCCGTCCGGACTCCTACGGGAGCCGGGCTTCATCCTCAGCGTCAACTGCTGGTAAGCCCCGTCTGGACTCCTACGGGAGTCGGACTTCACCTTTGACTTTGATTGCAGGAAAACTCCACCCGGACTCCTACGGGAGTCGGGCTTCGTCCTCGACTCCAACGGCTGCAGACAGACTTCGTCCGGACTCCTACGGGAGCCGGACTCCACCGACAGCTTCGACCTCAAGTAGACTCCGCCCGGACTTCTACGGGAGTCGGGCTTCATCCTCGACTCCAACGGCTGTAGACAGACTTCGTCCGGACTCCTACGGGAGCCGGACTCCGCCGACAGCTCTGACCTCAAGTAGACTCCGCCCGGACTCCTACGGGAGCCGGGCTTCGTCCTCAGCGTCAACTGCTGGTAAGCCCCGTCTGGACTCCTACGGGAGCCGAACTTCACCTTTGACTTTGATTGCATGATAACTCCGCCCGGACTCCTACGGGAGCCGGGCTTTGTTCTCGACTCCAACGGCTGCAGACAGACTTCGTCCGGACTCCTACGGGAGCCGGACTCCGCCGACAGCTTCGACCTCAAGTAGACTCTGCCCAGACTCCTACGGGAGCCGGGCTTCATCCTCGACTCCAACGGCTGCAGACAGACTTCGTCCGGACTCCTACGGGAGCCGGACTCCGCCGACAGCTCCGACCTCAAGTAGACTCCGCCCGGACTCCTACGGGAGCCGGGCTTCGTCCTCAGCGTCAACTGCTGGTAAGCCCCGTCCGGACTCCTACGGGAGCCAGACTTCACCTTTGACTTTGATTGCATGACAACTCCGCCCGGACTCCTACGGGAGCCGGACTTCATCCTCGACTCCAACGGCTGCAGACAGACTTCGTCCGGACTCCTACGGGAGCCGGACTCCACCGACAGCTTCGACCTCAAGTAGACTCCACCCGAACTCCTACGGGAGTCGGGCTTCGTCCTCAGCATCAACTGCTGGTAAGCCCCGTCCGGACTCCTTCGGGAGCCGGACTTCACCCTTAACTTTGATTGCAGGAAAACTCCGCCCGGACTCCTACGGGAGCCGGGCTTCGTCCTCGACTCCAACGGCTGCAGACAGACTTCGTCCGGACTCCTACGGGAGCCGAACTCCGCCGACAGCTTCGACCTCAAGTAGACTCCACCCGGACTCCTACGGGAGCCGGGCTTCGTCCTCGACTCCAACGGCTGCAGACAGACTTCGTCCGGACTCCTACGGGAGCCGGACTCCACCGACAGCTCCGACCTCAAGTAGACTCCGCCCGGACTCCTACGGGAGCCGGGCTTCGTCCTTAGCGTCAACTGCTGGTAAGCCCCATCCGGACTCCTACGGGAGCCGGACTTCACCTTTGACTTTGATTGCAAGAAAACTCCGTCGGACTCCTACAGGAGCCGGGCTTCGTCCTCGACTCCAACGGCTGCAGACAGACTTCGTCCGGACTCCTACGGGAGCCGAACTCCGCCGACAGCTCCGACCTCAAGTAGACTCCGCCCGGACTCCTCCGGGAGCCGGGCTTCGTCCTCAGCGTCAACTGTTGGTAAGCCCCGTCCGGACTCCTACGGGAGCCGGACTTCATCTTTGACTTTGATTGCAGGAAGACTCCGCCCAGACTCCTACGGGAGCCGGGCTCCATCCACGACCCCAACCGCAAGGAGGACTCCGCTCGGACCCCTACGGAGGTCAGACTCCGACCGCTGCCGAGCTTCAGCCAACAGATCCGCACCCCCTGGCAGGTCACAATAACAACCATGATCCCGCTCCACTTCCTGTGGCGGATCCCATGCAGCTCCATCACTCCCTGACAGGCCGCAGTAACAGTCGCAGCTCTGCTCCACTTCCTGTGGCAGATTCCGCGTAGCATGGCAGGCCGCAATAACGGCCACGATCCTGCTCCACTTCCTGCGACGGATACCGGACGATTCTCCCATCCGCTGGCAGGTCACGACAACAGACGCTGCTCCACTCCTTGCAACTGATTCCACGTGGCGAGCTACGGCGATAGCCACGATTCCGCTCCACTACCCTCCGCAGTAAATTCCCCCTGAACATGGGCGGCCCACTACCAGACGGTTACAAACGTCGCCATCAATCCGTTGCCTCCTCCGCCTATAAAAGGGGGACCCAGATACGTTATTCTATAAGCTCATTTCTTATCTCAAAACTCTGCAAAATTCTCCGTTCGAGCACTCCATTCTTGTTGAGGCAGAAAACTGACTTGAGCGTCGGAGGGCCTTGCCGGAGCAACCCCACCTCTGGTTTAGACTTCCTTTGCAGGTCCCGGCGGCGACCGCGGCTTCCCCAACTCCAGCTTCTCCGGCGCAAGCAGATTTTTGCACCAACACAAGTACAACATTGTAATTTATGAAATATTATAGTGCATGGCCTCCACATACCTATTAAAATTATAAATAGAGTTTAAGTCCCTAAACATGAAGATGAATGGAATAATAAAGAAAAGAAATTAGCTCAATTGAATGCAAATGCAATGAATATATTTTATTATGCTCTTGATGAAAATTAATTAAATAGAATATATATAATTTTTCTACTAAAAAAATTTGGGATACATTAGAAATAATTTATGAAGGTGCTATTGAAGTGAAAGAATCAAAAATTAGTATGATCGCATATGAATATGAAATATTTAAAATAAAATCACATGAATCTATTTTTGATATATTTTCAAGATTTATAAATATTTTTAATTATCTAAATTTGTTGAAAAAAATTTATACTAATGTTGATCTTGTGATAATGATTCTTAGATCTTTATCTAGATCTTAAGTAGCAAAAATGATAGCAATTCAAGAGGCAAAGGATGTAAAGCAACTATCTTTGGAGGAGTTCTTGTGTTCTCTCATGACCCATGAGTACACTGTTGGGTTCCAGCCACATAGCAAAAAGTAATTTTTAAAAATTTTAAAATCAAACAAGTCAATAGCTTTATCAAATAAAACTATTGAGTCAGAATCCAAACCCTAGAATCACCTTGCCGATAATGATAAAACAAAAACAAGCATGCAAAAAAGATAGAATTTTATACTTTCATCAAAATAAAAAAGTTACATATTGGTGTTCTCCACAAGACTCCAAGGTAAAAGTCCTCCAATGGTGATCCACACAAAAGTTAGCTAAGGTCCTTCCTAACTGATGTGCTGTCGCAGCCTTATCTTTTTAAGAACACTGTCGGCTTCGAACTTACGTTACGATCGCACCAAAGCCTAGTTGCTTTCGATCATATCACCAGAACAACACCAAGAAGACACTCTTCAAATATCATACAACTTAAGATTTGATTTTTTATCTCCAACACATGAAAAAATCAAATCCTAGGACACACTAGCAACACTTGCTAAAAATCTCACCACCCTTCTTGCAAGTTTTGTCACTCAAATTTCTCTTGTCTTTTTCTCAAATTTTTTTTAAAATTTTTCTTATGATTACCACATCCCTTCTCTCAAGTTTCAACTTAAAATACAGCAAGAAACCAAGTGGGGCATCCCATATAAATAGGGGACCAAGAGACATCACATGGGATGAAGGGGCACCAACCTTTAGCACTCCATCTTCTCACATCATGAATAAATTCACTATGTAAATTTTTAGTATATCAGATACTTGTAGCATAAGGACACTCCCTCTTCTACATGCCATAAAAAATCCAATCAATTTTGACATTAAATCATAGGATATCTGGTTTATCTTTTAAGGCAATGCGTATAATTAAGAGCCTTCTTTAAGAAGGACTCTCCATTTCACATGCTAATTTGAGATGGGGTGGCATTTATTTTTTATGTGACTTTTAATGGGCACAGAGGAGTCCTTCTCCACTTAAAATTAGTTCAAGTTGGATAAGGTTTCAATTTAAATTGACCCAATCCCATTGGATCAAAGGCAACTGATCTAGGTTAGCTCAAACACTTTGAACCAAACCAATTTAGGAACTTGAATTAATACAATATGCTAGCATATCAAATTAATCCATAGAATTTATATTAAACTCTAATTAAATTAGATCAAGATCAAATCTTAAAGTGTGTGATCCATTGAGTTTCAAATCTAGCCAACAGTGGATCAAGACTTTCAATGTAATCCTAATCTGATGAGATTAGGTCATCCGAAAAGTCCCAATCAACTTAAACTCTTCCAAATTGATTTCAGAATTAAACTCTTTTAATTTTGATAAATCTATAAGTTAAGATTGATATCTAGCAATATGTCATAACTATCCAGAAGATTTAAAATTTTGATAAAAAATTATCAAAATATCCTTCAGTGGTAAATTTCTGTGTAATTCAATCCTTCAGTCAAATAACATCCTAGATGAGCTGTGGGTATAAAAATATGTCAAACTCAATCACTTATCATTATATATCTCGATCTAAAGGTGATGATTCAGTTGATGATACATTAAAAATTTTTTTCTAAATATCATCTTACTTTGGCCAAAGACTTCTGAATCATCGATCTATGAGATCACATAGGATGTTCGCTCTCCTTATTAGGAGTAACTGATCCCTTATTGATCACTCACAACATCCATGCATACTTTACCATATCCAAAGCACCCCACACAAGGATCAAAAAATCAAGTTAGGTAGTGAACCAAAATATGGATCCATGTACACAAGGTACCATGGTGACCTCAGGTTTAAGGATCACTTACACAACTCCCACTAGAGAATCATCAGTTGATATGTAAATAAGACTCCATCTGATATTCTCTAATAGGTCAATTCAGTGAACTCATTCTCTAATGAGCACCTCCATATCCTTGTATTAGTGTTACCACATAAGTGATTGTGAGATCAACCACCCTCATTTCTGAGTATACATAGGACATGCCAGTCTTATCGGTATCATTGATCCCCAACTCAATGTACCAATGATTAAAAATATTTTAGGTTAGGGCTATCAAAGATTTAGGTCTCATTGGCGTGATCTCATCATAATCTTAAAATCATTGTCCGGACCTATGGGATTCATTATAATCTTAAGAACAACAAGATGCAGCATATAATGAATCAAAAATATCTATTTTATTAATAATATAAATATTAATTACATGAGTCTGAAAGATAAATTACAATAAACATCCTATCGTATCTCATATGCGATTGGTTTATAGGGTATTATTCTTTCAATCTCCCACTTGTACTAAAAGCCAATCACCCTTATACATGATACCCATGCTATCAAGATGGTGGTCAAACAGCTGCATTGATAAGGCCTTAGTGAATGGATCTGCTATATTGTTCTTGGTGTCAACTCGCTCCACGATCACATCATATCTTTCGACTATCTCCCAAACGAGATGGAACCATCTTAGGATGTGCTTGGATTTAGGATGAGACCTTGGTTCTTTGGCTTGAGCAACTACTCTAGTATTATTACAATAAAAGGGTACTAGTTGTTCAATCTCTGAAACCATATCAAACTCTGTGATAAATTTTTTCATCCAAATGGCCTCCTTAGCAGCCTCACTTGCAGCAATATACTCAGCCTCAATGATTGAGTCAGCAACAGTTTACTGTTTGAAATTTTTTTAACTTATTGCACCATCATATAAGATGAACACATATCCAGATATAGATTTGCTATCATCCAAATCAGATTGAAAACTAAAATCAGTACAATCTTTCAGATTTAAATCAGATCCACTATATATCAAAAAAATACTTTAGTCCTTCTCAAGTACTTAAGAATATTTTTCACAGCTTTTCAATGATCCTCCCTGAGATTAGCCTGAAATCTGCTTACAATGCCCAAGACATAAGCCATATCAGGCCTGGTACATAACAAAGCATACATAATCGATCCTATAATCGAAGTATAAAAAATAGAACTCATTCTATTTCTCTCTTCAGATGTCTTAGGAGACATCTTCTTAGAGAGTTATATGCCATGACCTATGGGCAAGTAACCTCTTTTACTTCTCTCTATGTTGAATCTCTTCAACACCAAATCAATGTACCTAGACTGGGACAAGCCTAGTATCCTATTTGATCATTCCTATAGATCTTTATACTAAGTATATAGGATGCTTTACCCAAGTCTTTCATGAAAAACTTTTGTAATAGCCAAGTCTTGACCGATTGCAACATCGGGATATCATTTTCAATGAGTAGTATGTCGTCCATATACAGGACCAAGAAGATAATAGCACTCCCACTATTCTTCTTGTACACACAAGATTCATCTATATTTTTAATGAAGTCAAATGATTTAACTGTCTCATCAAAATGGATGTTCCAGCTTCTCGATGCTTGCTTTAATCCATAAATAGATCTATTCAACTTGCATACCTAATTTGCTCTCCTAATTGAGACAAATCCCTTGGCTGAGTTATATAGACTTCTTCCTTAAGATTTTCATTGAGGAAGACAGTCTTAACGTCCATCTACCAGATCTCATAGTCATGGTATGCTACAATAGTAAGCATTATCCGAATAGACTTGAGCAAGGCTACCGATGAAAAGATTTCTTCATAATCAATATCTTATTTTTGTCTGAAACCTTTTGCCACCAGCCTGGTCTTATAGATCTCTACTAGGCCATCTGCTCCAATCTTCTTTTTGAAGACCCATTTACAGTCTATTGGGGTCACACCCTCAGGCGCATCAACCAAAGTCCATACTTGGTTGACATACATAGAGTCCATTTCAGATTTTATGACATTGAGCCACTTGTCAGAGTCACTACTCATGATAGCTTTCGAATAGGTCATGGGATCATCATTCTCAATGATGTGGGTTATATTGTCATTCTCAATGACAAATCCATACATGAGTGGTATATTACGTACTTTATTTGACCTTCAGAGAGGAGGTATGTGTAGTGGCTGTGCCTCAACAATAGGCATATCTAGTTGAGAATCATTTTGTGAATCCTGAATGGATTGTAGGTTTTGAACTTTCTTAAGTTCGACAGACCTCCCACTGCCTCCTTCTTGGATAAACTCTTTCTCCAAGAAAATAGTATGTCTACCAACAAATACCTTTTGTTGAGTAAGATTATAGAAGTAGTATCCTATACTCTCCTTAGGATAACCTACAAACCTGTATTTTTCTGATCTAGCATCCAGCTTATATCCATCAACATTTTTCACATAAGCTGGGTAACCCCAAATCTTAAGATGCTTAAGATTGGATCTTTTTGTTTTTCATATTTCATATGGAGTACTAGAAATAGATTTGGAAGATACTTTATTTAAGATATACGCCACAGCCTCAAGGGCATATCTTGAAAAAGATATCGAAAGATCCATGAAACAATCATAGACCGCACCATATCTAATAAGGTATGATTCTTCCTTTTCGTAATCTCATTTAATTATGGAGTATAAGGAAGTATCTATTAAGAGAGTATTCTATTTTATTTTAAATAATTAAGAAACTCACTAGACAAGTATTCTCTTCCTCGATCAGATCAAAGAGTTTTAATATTTTTACCAGTTTGTTTTTCAACCATTCTTTGATACTCTTTAAATTTGTCAAAGACTTCAGATTTATATTTCATTAAATACACATATCCCAACCTAGACCTATCATCAGTAAATATGATGAAGTAAGAGTATCCACCTCTGGCTTGAGTCGATATCGGACCACATACATCAGTATATTCAAGGTCAAATATGTCACTTGTCCTTTCTCCATGTCCAGTAAATGGAGTCTTGATCATTTTTTTCATGAGCTAAGATTCATAAGTTTTATATGATTCATAATCATAAGGATCAAAAAAATTATCTTTGTATAACTTGTTAATCCTTGACTCATTTATATGGCCAAGTCGGTAGTGCCAAAGGTATGTAACATTCATATCCTCTCTTTTTTTTTCTTCATATTTTCAACATGAAGCACATTATCATTAAGTGAAAAAAATATAAGACCATTATAAATAAAAGTACTTCCATAATATTCATTAGAAAAGTAAATAGAACAACCATTATTCTTTGTAATCATTTCAAAATCTTGTTCCAATAATAATGGTACAGAAATAATATTTCTAACAATATCAAGAATATAATAACAGATCTTTAGTTTCAAAATTTTATCCGAAAGTAACTTCAAAACCCTGATTCCTACGGCTTCAATCTGAATGAACTCTCCACTAGCACCGAACAGCTCGAAGTTACCTTTATTTAGATTCTTTACTTCTTGTAGATCCTGCAATGATTTACAAAGGTGTGAACCACAGGCAGTATCAAATATCCAAGAATCTGACATTGAAGTACTTAATAATAAATTGGTTTGTATCATATACAAATCTTTAGTAACATTTACTGGTTTTACGGTTGTAAGGTACTCCTTGCAATTTTTCTTCCAGTGGCCCTCTTTACCACAGTGATAGCAAGTACCTTTAGCGGAGACTTTTTTCACCTTCTTCTTAGAGATACTAGCCTTAGGGTTCATCTTTTTCTTAGAACCCTTCTTTGCCTTCCTCTTGTTGATCTTATCAACATGAAGGACTTGAGCCTTTTCACCCTTAAAATGACTCTCTACTGTTTTCAACATATTCAACAGTTAAGATAGGCTGATTTCAGTTCGTTCATGTGATAATTAATAACAAATTGAGAAAAAAACTCAGAGAGAGATTACAGGATCAAATCCTGATTCAGTTCACCATCCATGGCAAAGCCCAGCTATTCCAGATGAGTGATCAAATCAATCATCTTTAGGACATGCATTTGCACAGAGGTGCCTTCAGTCATGCGAGCACGGAACAACTGCTTTGATATCTCATATCGAGCAGTTCGATTTTGTTCTCTATATAACTTCTTAAGATTAAAGAGAATTGAGAGAACATCTATGTCCTTATGCTGCCTCTAAAACTCATTGCTCATTGAAACAAGCATGATATATTTAATAGTCACACTGTCATCTTTTCACATCTTATATGCAGCCCTATCTTCCTCGAAAGCATCTTTTCCAAGAGAATCTGGAGCAGGTGTATCCAGAATGTAGGAGACTTTCTCCTGAGTGAGAATAATTTTCAAGTTTTTCACCAGTCGACATAGTTGGGTCCGGTTAACTTGTTTGCATCTAGGATACCTCTAAGTGAAAGTGAGGATGCCATGTATGTAGTTAATCTATAACAACAAGAATACAACATAAGCGGATGACTCATGATGACATTCACAACTAGACTAGGACTTTTATCTAATTATGTCTTCCACTATTTTATTGAACTTCATAGCCCTCATCTATAAAAATCGAGAAACATACTAATGTTTCTTAGTGGGGTTGAGATCTTTATTTCTCACAAACACTTTATGGATGGCACAACAAGTATTCATGAGTTCAAGAGTAGCTAACTCTTTACCAATTACATAACTATAATTCTCAATATCTTTCTCTTTGGCCTCTAGATCACATATAGCCTTGTGGATAGCACAACAAACTCTAGTATTTTAGTTAAGTTAACCCTTCAATCCTATATGGACATACCCAAATAATGCAGCCCTTTTAGATAGCATAATAAAGTAATACTATTCAAATATGCCATAAGCATCAACATGCACTTGATCAACATCATGTCAATTTCTATAGTAAGCCTTGTGGATAGCATAACAAGCTTACGAAGATAAATGAAAAGTAATAGAAAATTTTATTGATGTGGAGTATTAGAACAAAAAGTTCTTACTGATATATTGCAAGAATATCAAAGTCAAAAAGTCAAGATCACAAAACTCATTGGTATTAAGCTAACAACTATATCTATTTGAACTTATGATGTATAATTAGCACTTTCTTATATCAAGTCAGATCCAAAATTTAAATAAGAAATTTGCTCTAATACACTTTGTAAAACTTGAAGCTTGCCATTTGCTTGATTTGCTTGATACATTATGTGCTTTAATACTTGCCATTATTTTTTATGATCTTTGCCTTAATCATATTATAAATCAAATTACAACTCTTATATTTGATATTTTCAGTATAAATACAATTCATATTAAATAACTCTAACTTAATGAAAAAGTGGAGAGAGAGATAGTTAAGCATAGCTATAGTGGCTAAATTTGAATTTTTTGAAGAAAATTAGCTCTTGAATCCAAAGTTGTTTAATACATTAATTTCAAAAAATTATTAATTATCTTGAATTTGATATTTCATGCTTGTATCCTTAAGCTCCTTAATTATTTTAAAATTTAATTGGTACAAACATGATTTGTTGTAATTTTTTAGATGTATCTTGAATATTTAAATATAACTTTTTAATATTGTCAAAAGGGTGAGAGGATAAGTTTAGCATATGCTCAAACTAATCTGAATATTTTATAATTTATTTATGAAGCATGTTCTCAACGCATCTACTTGTTTACTTGATATTAATTATGCATAAATTTGTATTAATCTTAGAATCATACTATACTTTATTTTGTATATACTCAATTTTATCATCATCAAAAAGAGAAAGATTGTTGATAAGAATTGATTTCGACAAGTACAAAATATTTGAGTATGATATTGATGATTGCATATTCTTGGAGTAATTAATTTATTTTATAAGGAGCAATGCAAAAGGGAAAAAGATTATCGCCAAAAGGATGAGGTAGACTCGATCCTAAGGAGTCCTAGCGCCATAAGATGCTCACCAAACCCTAGGGCCTTGGGATTTAAAAGGCCTTGAGATAGATCAGCACCTTATCTGATCTTAGAAGGGAAAGAACACATGAAAGGTTTATGCATAAAAAAAATGGTGTGAAAGGGTTTTGTGCACACTTCTTATCTGACGCCTTCTTACTCTTGCATAAGGTAATGTCCAAGGTGTTGGACGTCCCAAGCCTTCACACGCATCTCCTCTCTTCCATCTTCCTTCTCCTCTTGTCTCTCTATTGTTCTCTTGAGAAGAGAAAAGGAAAGAAAAGATTAAATATCCAAGGAGCGATTTCTGTAAGGGAGCTAGCATCCCAATGAGATCAGAATCTCCTGATCAAATTATTCTCATGTGGATATCTATAGAAGCCGAATATATGTGCAGCTTCAAAGGAGCCTTGAAGACATCTATGATCATCGAATCATGATAGTCTACCCACGTAAAGTGAAGATCAGATCTTTCTCTTTTTTATTTTTATTTTAATCTTAACTATGAGGGATCTTGGTGTTTTACAGATGTGATCTCTTGCATGAACATTAAATTAAATAGCTTTAAATTTCTTTACTTTCCACTGTATTGCCTAATCGAGCAACCCAAGAGGGGGGGTGGGTTGAATTGGTTTTTTTTAAAACATAAAACAAATATGTGCAGAGTCAACCAATTTAAAGCTTAGTGAAGTGATGCAGTGAGATCTAAATATGTATGCAAATGAGAAAGAAAAAGCCATACACATAAAGACACAAGAATTTTATAGTAGTTTAGTGTATCTCAAGCACCTATATCCACCTCTCAAGCTATCCCTTGAGAATTTTCACTATAATCACCTGATTACAGTGTGTTTATTTTCATCAGTTTCATAAACAAATCTAATTAATTTTAACCTAGGTCAACCAATCAAAATCTTTACAAGTCTTGTCCCAAGGATCTCCCAAACTAATCCTAGTTTGGTACAAGTCTTGTCCCCTGCTGAAACTATTACAGCAATTTTGAAATAGAATAACAGAACAACAATAAAAATCATAATGATGGTTGGATTATTGTCATTGAAGCTCTTGTTTGAAGAAGCTTTGAATACTGGTAGTGAATACTCTTTTCTCCTCTTTGAATGTACTCAGAAAAGTCAAGAGAATATTGATTAAAAGTTGGTGGATTCTCTTGAAGTCTATTGAATGCTCAAAGTGCTCCTTTTCACATGAATAATTTTTTTTTATTCCTTATTTTTTCTTTTATCTCTTATCCATTCTCTCCAAGTTCTGAGTGATTTGAACTTGCTCCTAGCTATTTATGACCATTGGAGGTAAAAAATAGCCTTTAGAAGCTTGTTCTGGATGAAAAATAGCATCTGTAGAAGTAGCCATTAAGGCTGTCAGACAGCATCGAGTCGGCTCGAATTGACCTCGAGTCGGCTCAAACAGTATTTTTTAAAATTTTATCATTCTATCTGATTGAGAGAGCTGGCTCGATTTCACCTTCGAGCCAGCTTGAACAACTTTCTTCAAAAATCCACATTCTATTTTTTTGAGAGAGCCGGCTTGGACTGTCTTCGAGCTGCCTCGACTTGCATTCTTCAGAACTCTTCTTTCTGCCAACCTGACAGAGTTGGCTAAGTTCCAGTTTCAAGCTGACTCGACCATCAAAACCTAAAAATATCTTCTCTATTATCCTGAGAGAGTCAGCTCGAATCCATCTCGAGCCGGCTCAGCTGCATGCCAAGCTAAAATAGTGAAGGCGTATCATGCCAGAGTCGGCTCGATTTCTTCGATGAGTTGGGTTGAATACATTGAGCTGACTGTTCTTGTGCCAAACCTCTCTAAACTCAATTTTTCTTGACTCAAATGATCTTCAATTGTGTTAGGGGTCTCTTAACGGACTTTTTCTCCTATAAAAATATTCTTTGACAAACTTTGAAAGATATTAGTATCAAAATATACTTTAATATTTTGTGATCATTAAAATCATTTCTAAAGGCAACAATCTTTTTTCTTTTTGATGATGATAAAATATTAAGCATATAGTATATATGTATAAAAATTTTTTTCAATATAAGTATAAATGTAATAAGATTTTACATTTCACCATACTATATGCACAAGTAATTTTATATTTAAAGAGTTCTCTAAAAAAGATATATCTTAACGAAGCTTAGATGTATGAACTTCACATTAGCTATTAAACTTTAAGATCCCCCTCAATAAATACTTCTTATGAGATGATTTTCAAGTCAAATTTTTAATGTTCACTATTCAGATTGTAATGTTTAGATGTTAATATTTTACTGTCTATTTTTAAAGTATTATTGAAATTTTTAATGTTCACTATTTAGATATTAATATTTCACTGTACATTTTCAAATTATTATGCTCTAATATGCTCAATTACTCTTTGTTGAAAAATATATCCTAAAGCCAATCGTTTGACGATTGTGCTAATTATAAATATAAATAAATTGATAAATAATAAAGATTATTTGATCTTTTTCATCATAAAATTACATCATCTAACAAACTCTTATATTGTGATGAAGTCCTTGGGACTACTTTGTGAAGTGAATTTTAGTACAGGAGTAAAACAATAATTTTAAAACTTTTTCAAAATTATAATTTTACAGTAAAAATTATTAATTAATTTAATTAATTAATATATATTAATCCTATACAAGGATCTAAATATGATATATATATAGCATACATTTAAATTTAAAAATTCAAATTATACAGTAAACATTTTACTGTTATGTGTTCAGAATACATTACCTTCGTGCAGGTAGTCGATCGCTGCAGTCTGACCACCGTCGGAAAGGTCTGATCATCACAATGTAGCTACATAGTATGTCTGGCCTCTACGGATCATCTACACGAAGCTCTCGATCTGATCGGCTCCTTACGAATGTTAGTTCATTGCAGAATCTTTTTGACGGCTGATGCTGATCGAACTCCTTCGATCGGTGTCTGTCAATTTCTCGGATGCTTTAGATCATCAGCAGAGATAGTAGAGAGGTTGATGAAGCTCTTCCTCAAGTTTGGTGGACTCAGAACACTCGTAGCTCATCTTCTCACTTTCCGAACCCTAGGCAGAACCCTAGGATACTCTCAGAAAAACCCTGCACCCTTTCTATTTTCTTTTTTTTTCTCTTCTTTTCTTTTCTTTTCTCATGTAGAAGGCCTTTCTCATGCCACCCTTTCGATCTCAGATCAGATATATGCATGCCCCACCTTCTCTCTCATTTTAAAACAATGCAAGACCACATCTTTTCAGCATTTTCACCACGTGAGAGGATAAAGCTAGGTGGTTGCTCACTTGAATTCAAATCGAATTTGAATTCAAATATCAACCAACCAATCTTTATCCACTCTTGGTGTGAGAAGAAAGGGGCATGGGTTCTTTGTGCATGGAGAATTTACACGAGAAACTTTTTCTCGTGTAGAGAATGGGGCGCATAAAAGGATAAGGTGGCGCATGGATTAGTTGCCCATTCAAATTCAAATATTATTTGAATTTGAATGGCCAACCAACCTTATCATTATCCACACAAATGACGCACAAGGGAGGGGCGTGGGAAGGCTTCTGCATGGAAGAAAATTCATGAGAACTTATTTCTCATGAATTCAAATAGGCGCAGGTGGGTGAGGTGGCGTAAGAAGATAAGTCAAAGGTGGTTTGAAATTTTAAACCAATCTAATTGAACCAACTTTATCAAAATAGGTTAGGCACAATTAGACTAAGTTAAACCCAACATAATTAGACTTAATTAAGCTCAATAAAATTCTAATCAAATCAAAAATTGACTAAGCCCATCCTCTGATCAGATCAGGGACCAAACCACCTTGGCGATTAGGTCAACTCTTAACCTAATCGGGTCCAATCCAACTGAATCCAATTCAATTGGACTTGATCCAAAAATAATTACTCAATCAAATTGAGTTAATTAGCGATCAAATTACTAATTAAATCTCTCATAAATATTAAGTCCAAATCCGATGGGCAATCGGACATCAGAGTCCATCGATATGAAACCCTGATCAAAAAATCCCAAACCAGTGGGACTCTTGACCCCGGTACCCAAAATATGTGGTACTCATGATCAGAGAATCCTGATTCTCGATCACAGAGTCCCAGACATGTAGGACTCTTCATCAACCATCAGATCAGATAGGAACCTCTAATGTGTGTGACCCCGTAGGTTCGAACCTAAGCCGGTAGCATAGGAACCAATTCCTGTACTAATCGAAGTGACCATCTAGTAATGGTATCTGACGTTCGGATAGATCGAATAGTCACAATCACAACACTCAAAACCTATGTGAATATGGTTACTGTATAATTCATCCTTTTTTGACCCCTGTGTATAGGATGACTCAGGGTTAAACTATCAACCCTGATTAGATCATCTGAATCGTGCTCAATTCAAACAATCCTGTGACTCCTCACTAGGACTACCCTGGCCAAGGTTTTGCTAAATTAAAACATGACTGTACACAGCTCTTGAATTGGAGTGGTCAATCCCATCTTGACACACGCACCGACAAGTCAAGTACTTGACTACACCTAGCAGCCTTCCGTCACTGAATTAAAAATTTAGGTAGTCCAATGCCTAAGTACAGTGAGTTGCTTGTAAGTCACCGTGGCGGTCTCAGGTCGGAGGGATAGTTATACCCATATCCCATCAGAGCAAATCTTGACAGCAGAAAAAGCTCCGGAGTCGGTCACGTTCAGTGCTGATGTATCCTTATATCTCACCTGTATGCCATACTAGTATCTCCACACTCCTTGGTTAAGAGGACAACCAACCCATATGGCACACAATGACCTATGCTTGATAAACATTGTTGTCCTTGGTAACAACGTATCATTTGATCGTGAACAAGTTTAAGGACTAAATGACAAATCCTCCTTTGTCGAGTCTAAATAGTCCTAAGGACTTCACCACAATACAGAAGTTCATTAGAAGATGAAATAATTTATGATAAAAAATATTAAAATAACTTTTATTAATTTATAATTCATATACTAATACAGGAAAGAGCACAACCGTCAACAGGCTGACGATTGGCTTTGAGACACTATTCCCAACAATCTCCCACTTGGCCTAAAGCCAATGATGCAGTATCTAATACCCATCTTCGACTTGAAGTCATCGAACTCCTTCACCGCAATGGCTTTAGTGAATGGGTCAGCCAAGTTCTCCTTTCCGTCGATCTTCTGAAGGCCGACGTCACCTCTATCCATGATTTTTCAGATAAGATAGTAGCGGCACAGAATATGTTTCGTCCGCTGGTGTGCCTTCGGTTCCTTCACCTAAGCAATGGCTCCAGAGTTGTCACAGTAGAGCAGAACTGGACCAACAAGGGAGGGTGCTACTCCGAGCTTGGTGAGAAATTTTCTCAGCCACACCGCTTCTTTAACAGCATCTGATGCAGCGACATACTCTGCCTCGCAAACTGAATCAGCCACAGTGTGCTGCTTGAAACTCTTCCAGCAGACAGCCCCACCATTAAAAATAAAAATAAATCCCGACACACTCTTGCTGTCATCGTGATCAGACTGAAAACTAGAGTCTGTAAACCCTATAAGTCTCAAGTCCGATTCACCATAAACAAGCTACTGGTCCTTAGTATTTCTTAAATACTTTAGGATGGTTTTAACAACCTTCCAGTGATTCTCTCCTGGATCAGATTGGTATCTACTCACTACCCCTAGTGAGTATGCCACATCTGGTCGTGTACATATCATGGCGTACATGATAGATCCCACTGCTGAAGTATATGAAATTTTATCCATATACTCTCTTTCTTGAGGTATTGTCGAACAATCCCTCTTCAAGAGAGAAATTTCATGGCCTATCAGTAGATAGCCTTTCTTGAAATTCTCCATGCTGAACCTCTTCAGCATAGTATCAATGTACGTGGACTGAAATAAGCCAAGTAACCTTTTAGATCTATCCCTATAGATCCTCATCCCTAGGATGTAGGAAGCTTCTCCCAGATCCTTCATGGAAAACTATGACGACAGCCAAATTTTTATTCCTTGTAATGTAGGGACATCATTTCTGATTAAGAGAATATCATCTACATACAATACAAAAAATATCACTACTAGATCATTAGCCCACTTATAAATGAAAGGCTCTTCTCTGTTCTTAACGAAGCCATACGTCTTGATCATCCTATCAAAACGTATGTTTCAACTCCGAGATGCCTGCTTAAGTCCATAAATGGATCTCTGTAGCCTGCACACCTTAGACTCATCTGTGGATGTGAACCCTTCAGGTTATATCATATACACCTCTTCGTCCAGCTCTCCATTTAGGAAAGCTATCTTCACATCCATCTGCCAGATTTCATAGTCCAGATGGGCAGCTATCGCAAGCATAATCCGAATAAATTTGAGCATTGCCATAGGAGAAAATATCTCATCATAGTCTATACCATAACGTTGACGATATCCCTTGGCAACCAGACAGACTTTATAGGTCTCCACCTTTCCGTCTGTGCCCCTCTTCTTCTTGAAGACCCACTTACACCCTATGGATTTTACTCCTTCGGATGGGTCAACCAATGTCCACACATCATTGACCTTCATGGACTCCATTTTGGATTTTATGGCCTCTAGCCATTTCTCAGAGTCAAGTCTCTGCATTGCATCCATGTAGGTGATCGGATCTTTATCATTTTCATCAAGTTCGACAGGATCGCCGTCCCGGACCAAGAAACCATAGTATCTGTCCGATTAACATGGTACTCTACCAGACTGCCTTAAGGGTGCAGGAACAATGGACTCCGAATCTGATCTAACCAAATTTGGTTCAGGTTCAGCAACTTGTGTCGGTTTTTCTACCTGTCGAACTTTCTCAAGTTCAACCTTAGAGGCAACAGTCCCTTCACCAAGGAACTCCTTTTCCAAAAAGATTGCCTTAAGGCTGACAAACACCTTTTGCTCATTAGCTAGGTAGAAATAATACCCTTTGGTCTCTTTTAGATACCCTATGAAATAACACTTGTCAGACCTAGGTCCAAGCTTGTCCATAATTAAACGTTTAACATAAGTCGGACACCCCCAAACCCTAAGGTGCGAGAGTACTGGCTTACATCCTATCCATATCTCATAAGGTATTTTGGTTACAGACTTACTCGAAATCCTATTTAGAAGGTAACAAGCTGATTCGAGCACATATCCCCAGAGGGAGATCGGCAGACCAGCAAACCCCATCATGGATCGAACCATGTCCAACAAGATCTGATTCCTCCTTTCAGACACATCATTATGCTGTGGTGTTTTAGGAGGAGTCCACTGAGAGAGAATCCCATTCTCCTCAAGATATGTCAGAAACTCATTGGAAAGATATTCACCTCCTCGATCAGATCGAAGAGTTTTAATACACTTCTCAGTTTATTTTTCTACCTTATTTCAAAATAGTTTGAACATTTCAAATGACTCCGACTTATGCTTCATTAAGTAGACATACCTATACCTCAATAGGTCGCCTGTGAACGTTATGAAGTAGAAATATCCATCTCTTGCACTTGAGCTCATGGGTCCACATATATCAGAATGTATCAGATCCAAGAGTTCACTGGCTCATTCACCTTTTTCAGTAAAAGGTGATTTGATCATCTTCCCAAGAAGACAGGACTCACAGGTTGGAAGTGATTCACAATCACCAACTTCAAGAATTCCTTCTTGAGCCAACCTGTTTATCCTGTTCTTATTGATATGACCTAGCCTACAGTGCCAAAGGTAGACTTCTGACATATTATCCATTCTAAGGCATTTACCGAAGGTTTGAACCATATTAACAGGCTGTGATAGTACGTAAATTCTGTTATTTAGTTGTCCAACAAATATTGTAACACCATTCAAAATGATATTGCAAACTTTTTTTTTATTAAAAATTCATAACTGTACATGGCTAAAAGGCCTACAAAAATAATATTTAATAAAAAATTTAGATAATAGTGACATTCACTCAGAATTACATTACGAGAGTTGATTACAAGGTTCATGATTTCTAAACCTAGAACTGAAACTTTGCTTCCATCTCCAACGTTCAAGAACCTCTCGCCTTCATCAAATCTCCTATTGACCTGCAGACCCTGCATCGAATTACAGATATGATAAGGGCTTCTGATATCCAATACTTAGGCAGTAGTATCACAAATGGAAAAGTTGTAAGGTGTTATCATATAATTACCTTACTTCTTCTTCAGCCTATTCGGGTCCAGGGAGGCAATGTATAGAGGATAGTTCCTCTTCCAGTGCCCCTGCTTCTTGCCAAAGAAGCACTCTGCCTGGCTCTGATCGGGCTTGTGCTTCTTGGTCTGATCCTGTGCAGACGTTCCTGCATGCGGCTGTACCTTCTTATTCTTCTTCTTCTTGTTCTTCTTTCCTTTCTCAAAGGGTCGAAGACCAGAAGAAGACCCTCCCACAACATTCACCGACTCCTTATAAAGCTGGTGGTCCTTCTCAAAGTTCTGCAGCAATCCCAACAAGCCGTGGTAGTTCACTGCAGGTTTTGTCATCCGAAAATGAGTAAAGAAGGGGAGGAAGGACTTGGGCAAAGAATTAAGGATCGCATCCTTACCGAGCTACTCGTGCAAGGAAAAATCCAGTTTACTTAGGCACTCAATCATTTCGATCATGTACAGTACATGATCAGTGACTGAGGCCCCATCCCTCATCCGAGTATTGAAAATGGCAAACTAGTTTTGTGCCTTTCAATGTCGTCAGGCATGCCAAAGGAGTCATTCAACATTTGAAGCATCTCCTACGGCTGGGCGTTCTCGAACCTGCGGCTAAACTCATCATTCATTGCCGCCAGCATTATGCACCGTACGATGGTACGGTCGTTGAGCCACTTCTGATAAGTGTCTCGGACCGTCCCTCTAGTATTTTGGGCTAGCTCCTCAGGTGTCGGATCCGTTACTACATAAAAGATCCGCTCATGCTCAAGGATGATTTTTAATTTTCGATACCAGCTATCAAAATTAGGTCCCATGATCTTGTCATTATCTAATAATGATCGAAGCGATAGGGTAGTGGCCATAGTTGCATAAAGAAAAATCAGACCTTTATTAGTACATAAATTATTAATACTAAAGACTTGGACTTTAGTCTAAAATTTCTCCCAGTATTTTTACGAACTGATAGCCTCAACCTCCAATTCGAAGAATTACTTTAATTCCTTAGTGGGTACTAGAATCCACATAGACTACACACAAGCCCAACTTTGGCTGGTCAACCCATGTGCATCTATGGGTAGGTTCATAACCAGTTGTTTCTCTAAATAACTTCTAGTAATTGATTTTGCCGCAGAACCTAATCAGTAGGCTTTGGCCTCCACTAAAAAGATCTGGTTAGGTCCAACCATTAACATGACTTGATTTGGTGAATCTGACCAATAAATGATCAGGTCCGACTTGGGCCGGCCAACCTGACCACCATCAGAAAGACTCAACCAAATGATCATATTATGAATGATAATTTTATTAGTCAATAAGCACCAGACCTTTGGGCCTCCAGTGATTATTAAACTAATGGACTCATTATCACTCACTTAATGGGAGGCTATGACTTAGTTATCACTATAACTTAATCATTTTTAGGGACCTAATAATTTTTGAGAATTTTATTAAAGGATAGAAGAGAAAAAATTAACCAGCCAATTTCAATCCTCCCACTGACTTCATCAAGTCAAATTAAAAAGAATTTAATTAAAGCCGACATTAGAAGCACCTAAATCAGTCACACTGATTTATCTAATGACATGGGTGAGCCCTAATCACCAAGTGATCTAATCAAAATCTAACTCATCAGGTTGGTCAGGTAAGTGAGATCAGTGGAAGGGATATGCCATTAACTCGTCAGAGATCGAATCAATACGAGTAGCTCTCAGTTAAAAACCATTGGTCAGATTGCCGAACTTACCTTAGACACCAAATGGTTCATTAGTTTTAACTTGATCAACTTAGTAAATAGGGTTCCACCACATAGCCATGAATTAAGTCCATCTTGGTCTAGTTAAAGACATGGACCCATTCAACTATAACTATTGGAGTTGAGTCTAGAGTGTCCTTGACCTAATCAAATTCAACTTTTGATTAGATTTGACCAATTACTCTAATTTAGTCCATTTCTTTAAGCTAACCTTAGGTCTAACCCAATTATGGACCTAATCCATCTAACCCATTGACCCACAAGTTTATGCAATTGTCTTAGGTCTTAATTCACAATTCTAGACCAACTAGACAACACTTAATTCTTTTAATTAAGTATTTGGGCTGATGGGTCAGGGTTTGATATTTCAAAAATAATTTTCAAATTTGAAAGGTTTTATTTTTTATTCACCAAATGTGTTAACTCATTTCACAAACGGATCAACACATTTTATTAACAGCAATCCTATTGCTAATAACAGAAAATAACTCAATCAAAATAAATCATGAATATTTCTTTAGATCTAATCTAACACATTCATGATAAATTTTATAATTAAACCTTTACAATTAAATCCTTTCGCTGCTTCGTCTGTATGGGATATAATCGCTCAGCACCCCTACCGCCATAGGAGAACCCCATTGAATGGGAGGAGAGGGCCTTTAAACCCTACTTTTCTCCTATGACCGGACGACCATGGCAACCAACCCAATTAGACTACTTGCTACTTGGATCAAGTATATCTAAATATACCAATTTTAAAATTTAAATTTTAAAGTTTAAATTTCAAATTTTAAATTTTGAATTTCAAATTTCAAACAAATTTCAACTTTCAAATTTCAAAATTTTGAATTTCAAATTTTGAATTTTAAATTTTGAATTTTAAATTTAAAATTTCAAATAAATTTTAAATTTTAAATTTAAACTTTTAGATTACTACTTAATCTACGCATGCAAATGTATATCATATTTTAGAACCTACTCTGATACCATTTGTGGTAAATTTCAGTACAGGGGTAAAATGGTAATTTTAAAACTTTTTTAAAATTATAATTTTACAATAAAAATTATTAATTAATCTAATTAATTAATATATATTAATCTTACATAAAGATCTAAATATGATATATATAGCATACATTTAAATTTAAAATTTTGAATTATACAGTAAATATTTTATTGTTATGTGTTCAGAACACATTACCTTCATACAGGTAGTCGATCGCTGCAGTCTGATCATCGTCGAAAAGATCTGATCATCATAATGTAGCTACATAGTATGTCTGGCCTCTACGGATCATCCACACGAAGCTCCCAATCTGATTGGCTCCTTACGAATGCTAGTTCATTGCAGAACCCTTTCGACGGTGATGCTGATCGAACTCCTTCGATCGGTGTCTGTCGATTTCTCGGATGCTTTAGATCGTCAGCAGAGATAGTAGAGAGGTTGATGAAGCTCTTCCTAAAGTTTGATAGACTCACAACACTCGTAGCTCATCTTCTCACTTCCCGAATCCTAGGCAGAAACCCTAGGATACTCTCAGAAAAACCCTGCGCCCTTTCTGTTTTCTTTTCTTTTCTCTTCTTTTCTTTTCTTTTCTCATGCAGAAGGCCTTTCTCACACCACCCTTTCGATCTCAGATCAGATATACACATGCCCCACCTTCTCTCTCATTTTAAAATGGTGCAAGACCGCATCTTTTCAGCATTTTCACCACGTGAGAGGATAAAGCTAGGTGGTTGCTCACTTGAATTCAAATCGAATTTGAATTCAAATGCCAACCAACCAATCTTTATCCACTCTTAGAGTGAGAAGAAAGGGGCGTGGGTTCTTTGTGCGTGGAGAATTTACACGAGAAACTTTTTCTCATATAGAGAATGGGGCGCATAAAAGGATAAGGTGGCGCATGGATTAGTTGCCCATTCAAATTCAAACATTATTTGAATTTGAATGGCCAACCAACCTTATCATTATCCACACAAATGGCGCACAAGGGAGGGGCGTGGGAAGGCTTCTACATGGAAGAAAATTTATGAGAACTTATTTCTCATGAATTCAAATAGGTGCAAGTGGGTGAGGTGGCGCAGGAAGATAAGTCAAAGGTGGTTTGAAATTTTAAACCAATCTAATTGAACCAACTTTATCAAAATAGGTTAGGCACAATTAGACTAAGTTAAACCCAATATAATTAGACTTAATTAAGCGCAATAAAATTTTAATCAAATTAGAAATTGACTAAGCCCATCCTCTGATTAGATCAGGGACCAAACCACCTTGGCGATTAGGTCAACTCTTAACCTAATCGGATCAAACCCAACTGAATCTAATTCAATTGGACTTGATCCAAAAATAATTAATCAATCAAATTGAGTTAATTAGTGATCAAATTATTAATTAAATCTCTCATAAATATTGAGTCCAAATTTGATGGACAATCGGACATCAAAGTCCATCGGTATGAAACCTTGATCGAAGAGTCCCAAACCAATGGGACTCTTGACCCCAGTACCCAAAATGTGGGGAACTCATGATCAGAGAAACTTGATTCTCGATCACAGAGTCTCAGACATGTAGGACTCAGAGTCCCCAAGTATTAGAACTCTTGGTCGAAGAGTTCCAGTTCAGTGGGACTCTTCACCAGCCATCAGATCAGATAGGAACCTCTAATGTGTGTGACCCCGCAGGTTCGAACCTAAGCCGATAGCACAGGAACCAATTCTTGTACTAATCAAAGTGACCATCTAGCAATGGTACCCGATATCCAGATAGGTCGAATAGTCACAATCGCAACACTCAGAACCTATGCGAATATGGTTACTGTATAATTCATCCCTTTTGACCCCTATGTATAGGACGACTCAGGGTTAAACTGTCAACCCTGATCAGATAATCCGAATCGTGCTCAACTTAATCAGTCCTGTGACTCCTCACTAGGACTATCCTGGTCAAGTCAAGTACTTGACTACACCCAGCAGCCTTCCGTCACTGAATTAAAAATTCAGATAGTCTAGTGCCTAAGTACAGTGAGTTGCTTGTAAGTCACCGTGGCAGTCTCAGGTCGGAGGGACAGTTATATCCATATCCCATCGAAGCAAATCTTGACAGCAAAAAAAGCTCTGGAGTCGGTTACGTTCAGTGCAGATGTATCCTTACATCTCACCTGTATGCCATACCAGTGTCTCCACACTCCTTGGTTAAGAGGACAACCAACCCATATGGCACACAATGACCTATGCTTGATAAATGTTGTTGTCCTTGGTAACAATGTATCATTTGATCACGAACAGGTTTAAGAACTAAATGATAAATCCTCCTTTGTCGAGTCTAAATAGTCCTAAGAACTTCACCACAATACAGGAGTTCATTAGAAGATGAAATAATTTGTGATGAAAAATATCAAAATAATTTTTATTAATTTATAATTCATATACTAATACAAGAAAGAGCACAACCGTCAACAGGCTGACGATTGGCTTTGGGATACTATTCCCAACACTTTGATCGATAAAAGAGGATTTATCATGTAGTCCCTAAATTAGTTCACGACCAAACGATATATTATTACTAGGATGATAGTGATATCAAGTGTAGGTCGTTGTGTGCCATATGCATTGGTTATTCTCATAACCAAATGATGTGAAAATACTTGTATGGTATGCAAATAAAATGTAGAAGTACATCATCATGGAATATGACCAATTATGGAGCACTCTGCTGTCAAGGATAACTCATGAAGGATATGGGTATAAGTGTCTCTCCGACCTGAGAACACCATGTTGACTTGCAAGCAACTCACTGTACTTTGATGTCGAACTAACTAAATTTTTAATTCAGTAACAGAAGAGTTTTGGGTACAGTCAAGTATTTATCAAGCCGGTGCATGAGTCAAGATGAGATTGACACCTCCGAATTAGTAGGAGTTAATGTATCAATGTATTTTAATTTAGCAAAACCTGGGTCCGAATAATCCATGTGATGGATTTGAAAGAATGAAATATAATGTGGATGACTTATCTAAGATTGATAGTTAAATCCTAGGTCATCCTCGAGCATTAGGATCAAAGGGATGACTTATACGATAACCATATGCCAATAGGATCTTGAATGTTGCTTCGCCATCATTCGATCTATCCGGATGTCAGGTCATCATTGATAGATAATTACATTAATTGATTCAAAAATTTATTCCTGCACTATCAACTTAGGTTTAAAAATATGGGATCACACTCAAAAGAAATTTCTGACTGATCATGTGGCTGATCAATGATTAAAAATCATTCAAGGGCTTAATCATCAATTCGATTGATGATTAACCTTATGTAAAAGTTACAATAAATTTATTCATCAAGTATTAGTGAATTAATGAAAGATTAATTAGTAATTAGATTGCTGATTAGCTTAATTTGATTGAGGAAAAAAGATTAAATAAAATCTAATTGAACTAGATTCAATTAGGTTTGACCCGATTAGATTATGAGATGACCTAATCGCTAAGGGAGAAATGTCCCTAATTTGATCAGAACTTTGGTTCAATCAATTTTTAAATTAATTAAAATTTGATTAAAAATTTATAAATCTAATTAGATTAAGTTTTATATATTTTATTTGGACTAAACCAGATGTGATTTGGTTTGGATTCAAATAAGAAAACCAAGAGTCCATATAGGATTGGACTCTTCCTCCCCATGCGTCTCCCACTTTGATGCCAACTTTCTCTATGCTCAAGAGGTTTTTGCATGAGACTTTTTTCATGCCAAAGAGATCTTCTCCCTCTTTTTCTCATATCCAAATCTGATTTGGTTTTCATAAAAGAAAGGTTTTGAAATTGGATTTCAAAATATTTCTTATCAAGAGAATCTATTCTTATCCAAATCACTCCACATGACAACTTATTTTTTTTCTCCTCATGTGTGTGACATTTTAAGGAGATATTTTGTGAAAAATCAATGGAAGAATTTATTTACTATAAAAAAATATGGGAAGGGGTGTCCCATATTTTTTTGGGCATGTTTTGGTATAGAATTGGGAGAGGGTGCGACATCCCTTGGAAGAGTCTAAGATCTCTTAGACTCTTCACCCAACTTAGTACACACCTATAAAAAGGGGTTTGTTTCTCTCTTTTATATGTGTAAGAGATCAGAGAAGGAGTTCTCCATGTTGAGGTGCTTTGGGGCATGGTTCTTGGCATGAAAAAGAGGAGGAGAGTCCTCTCTCTTGGGGTGTGTGTAAAACCTAGTCTTCTAGGGTTTCTACCTCAGGGTTTGGGAAGAGAGAAAAATAAAAATAAAAAAAAATTCTTCATCTTTCTTCTACCTCTTCATTTCTTCTAAAAGTCTATCTTCAACCTCTAAAAAAATTTTAGAAATTTGAAGAAAAGATCCAGATCAGCCAAGAAGAAGGTCTTCACGCAAGCTAGCACTCTCGAGAAGACCGATCAAATTGGAGCTTTGAGTGAATTTTTTATAGAGGTCGAATGCATGTGTGACTACGAGCAACTAGCAAGGATCATCCTTACCATATCTCTCAGTAGTGGTGATCATCAATTTGCAATTAGATATTGAGTTATGAACTCAGCTTAGAAGTAGATGTGATCTACTGCTTACATCCATATATGCAGATTTTATCATGTGATTATTTTAGATTTTATATGCAATATATCATGTCATAGATCCTAGAGTAGGTTGATTTGATGATTAGATCATATATATGTTAGATTAATTTGATTAATCAAATTATCTTTCACTATAATTTATTCAAAAAAAATTTAAAATACATGCATAAAATCACCTACGGTCACCAATAGTGGTATCGAAGCCTAGATTCGTTATGACATATTATATGTGCATATTAAATCTAAATTTTAATTTTTTTTAGATCTAATATGTGATATCTTAGATTTAAATTTAATTAATAGTTGATCGCACAAACTGATATAAGGTTGTCCTGCTGTAAGGTTTATCTCTTACAGTAAAAAGATTATCCTGTTTGTACTAATCTTTGATAAAATATTATTTTTTATATTACATGTGATGTTTATAATCTTCTCTAGATGTGATCTAAGATGTGATTGGATCTGATATAATTTAGATTAGATCTAAATTCAAACATATATGATATGTGATAAGATTAGATGATCTGATTAGCAAGTATTTGGATTGGGTTGATCACCAGGCCATCCGGTCATAGAAGCAAAAAAGATTTAAAGGCCTTCTCTTTTCATTCGATAGGGTGCTCTTATGGCATATAGAGGTGTCATATGATTAGATCCTATGAAGAAGAACGTGAAAGAAAAAATTTATTTTTCTGTAAAATCTTAGATCTTGAAACCCTAGGTTTATTGTATGTGATACAAAGTTGTATGAAAAATAAAATATCTAATCTATATGATTAAAATTATTTTAATCATAAGAAAATAAATTCTCAAATCATAACAAGTTTAGATATAATCTAAAAAGGTATTTGTGATTGATTTAATTTTAAAATTATGCAAGATTTTTTAGATCTAAAACATACTCATACAATTACTGAGCTGACCTAATTTTGAATTGAGTTGACTCAGTCTTCTTGTATAGCCAGCTCAATATTGATTGAGTCAATCTAGTTTCAGAATAAAAAATTTTTGCATAATATTTATTATAAATTATTTATGACAAAAAAAATTTAAAATTATTTCAAACCTAAACCTAAACCTATGTTGATGCTAAACTTAATTGAGAATTAAGTGAAGAATTGATTAGATCTAGAATTATGAATTAAAGATCTAATACCATTCGCATAAAATATGGGGGCATGGGTTAGCTCAAATCAGGTCCTCTTAATTGGGTTAGACCTAAGGTTAGAATCAAAGAGTTAATGGACTATATAGAGAAATTGATTAAATCTAACTAAATATTAAATTAGATTAAATTAAAATTTCTCTAGAATCAATACAATAGTTGTAGATGGTCAAGTCTATATCTTTGATTAGATTAAATGGATCTTGATTGTGGCTCAGTGGTTGAACTCAAATCATTAGGCTGATTAAATCGAAGCTAGTTAACCAATTGGTGTCTAAGGTAAGTTTGGCATTTCGACCAGTGATTTTTATTTGAGAGCAACTTACCTGATCGTTTTGATAGTGTCTAAGGCAAACTTAGTAGACCCTCCTACTAATCTCACTTACCTAGCCAATTTGATAGATTATGCCCTGATTAGACTGCTAAGTGATTCTAGTTGACCCATGCCATTAAGGTTGATCAGTATAACTGATCTAGGTACCAGTTCGATCAGCATGACCCTAATCCGATTAAGTGACTTGGTGAAGTCAGTGGGAGGATTGTGATCTACTAATTGATCTCTTCTTTAAACTAATTATCAAATCTTCTAAATTATTAAGTCCATAAAATAAGCTAGTTATTGGGCTAACTGTAGGGTTTCAAGGTGGGCATGCACAGCGAAAGCATAATAGATTTTAAAATTTAAATTATAAAATTTTTAAACCAACATCTCTTTGATGATTAACAATCATATATAATATAAATTTAAAATTAAATTCAAGCTATAGAATACCTGCAGTGCTTAATACAAATTTCGATAGAACCTCCACCAGGTGCCCAATTGTTCGCCTTCCAATGGTGATCCACACAGGGTTATGATTAGGACACCAACTTTTTAAGATGATTTTTCCTCCAAAATTTTTACTCTGAGAATTTTCTTAGACACCAGGATCTCAAGACCCTCTTCCTTTTCTCCTAGCCTTCCTATACCTACCTTTCTTCTCACCTTGTCTTCCTTAATTCTCTTCCTAGACTCTTGTCCTAAAATCGGACTTATCCTTACTACTTTTGGACTTATCCTAATAAGAGAAGGAAGGGACTAATTAGATAATAGGAAGAGAATGTTAGAAAGAAAGGAGAAATTGGAAATCTGAATGAATCCAATCCCCCGACGCACCCCCCCTTAAATACTTAGCGATGGGTTGCCTTCGAGAATTATTCGCACCCCTTCCACGTGCCATCTCGCATTCATCAGAAAATCTCATGCCTCTTAATAAATTTTTATGCCCATTTGAAAGATTTTTACATATGGCAATCATCGAGAAAAAATCCAAGAGATGCTTCACGCAGAAGGACTCTTTGGAATATTTTTCTCGATGATTCTCTGATGCATCGCACAGTTTTCTATGGAATAATTTTTCTCCACCACCCATCAATGCAATTTTATCCATCTAATAACCAAAAATGAATGTGCTAACATTAGAATGGCAAAGAAAAAATTTTACATTAAGAAGTGGCATGACAAATGGGTTAGAATCCTTCACAAGTTGGACTCTTGGTCAGGAGCATGGATCAGACTGACAGGATTTTCAACTTTGATAAATTTTTATATTTAAACCAAAAGGAATTTTAACTTTAAAAAAAAATTATATGATCAAAATTAAGCTAAAAATCATCCAAAAATTTATTTCACCATGGAACATTAGATAAGCTTGAGGATGAGGCATCCCATCTCCTGGGATGTGAAAGCTGTTTCTGCGTACAAAAACTGCACCCATGCACAAGAAAAATTCTTGACTCATGGAGACTTAGTTTTTTGATTCCAAAGTTTTGGTATATATAGATAAGGGCTGACCCAACACAAATATAAAATTGATTTGAACTAATTTGGCCTTAATTAGCCCAATCTGGAATCAATTTCAAACCCAATTCAAAACAGGGAGCTAGTTTTTGCAACATGTGCTAGCATGTCAATTTTGCAAATATGATCTAATCCAATTAGACCTCTAATCAATTCTATTTGTGTGTGACCCATTGGGTTCCACATCTAGCCAATAATGGATCTGAGTACAAGTCAATTTGATTTGATTAGAATTTACTCTAACCAATCTAGATCCAATCGAACTAATCCGATTTCAACAATTAGAACACTTTCTAATTGATGATTGAATTAAACTCTTTAATTTGATCAAACCCACAAGATAAGATTGACATCTAGCAATGTATCATGTCTACCTGAAAGATATAAAATTTTAATAAAAATATCAAAAATACTCTTCAGTAGAAAGTTACCGTGTAATTTGATCTTGCGATCTCCCTGTACCCCGAATATGACTCCAGATATGGAATGATGTCAAATCCAATATCATACTCATATTTTTCTCAATCTTATATGATGATTCAAATGAAATATTAGAAACTCTTTCTAATTTTTATTCTGCTTTGATCAAAGGCTTCCTGAATCATCAATCGATCAGAGCAAGTAGGCTACGATCTCCTCTTACCAAGAGTGATCGATTTCATATTGACCTACTCACAACCTCCATACACATTCTATCATATCCAGAATACCTTGTATATAACTAAGTCATAAATGAGTATGAACCAAAAAATATGGATTCATGTATACAAAGTTCTATGGTAGTCTCAGGTCAAAGGATTATATGCATAACTCCCACTATAAGAAAACATCTTTTGACGGATAAGTAAATTCTATAAGATGTTTCTTAAGTCAGATTAATTCAGTGAACTCATTCTCTAATAAGCACCCACTTTCTTGTATTAGTGTCTCACACAAGTGACATATGAGATCAGCTATCCTCTCCATCAAGCATACATAGGAAGTGCTAGTCTATCCGGAATATTGATCTCCTTCTTAATGCTCCTATGACTAGGAATATTCTAAATCAAGATTTTTAAGATTTTAGATCTCATAGGTATGATCTCACCATAACCCTAAACCCATTATCCTAATTTATGGAGTTCATCATAATCATTATAAAAATAAGATGCAGCATATGATGAAAATGCCTTTTATTATTTAAAGAGTCAATATATGAGTCTGAAAGATTACAAGAAAAACCCATCAAAATATAAATTTTGATTGGCTTGTAGGGTATATTACTTTCAATCTCTCACTTGTACTAAAGCCAATCACCCTTATATTTTATTCTTATAAAATCGAGATGGTGATCGAACTACTGCTATAGTAGAGCTTTAGTGAATGGATCTGCTATGTTATTCTTTATTTCTACTCGTTCAATGACAACATCTTGTCTTTCGATTATTTCATGAATAAGATGGAAGCATCTTAGAATGTGCTTGAATTTATGATGAGATTTTGATTCCTTTGTTTGAGCAATTGCTCCAGTATTATCATAATAAAATGGTACTGGATTCTTAATTTTAGAAACGATATTCAATTCAGTGATGAACTTCTTCATCCAGATAGCTTCCTTGGCGGCTTCACTTGCAGCTATATATTCTGTCTCAGTAGTTGAGTCAGCTACAATCTACTGCTTGAAACTTTTTCAACTAACAACTCCACCATTAAGAGTAAAGACATACCCTGAAGTGGACTTGCTATCATCAGTGTCTGATTGAAAACTAGAGTCAGAATAACCTTCTAGTTTTAGATCAGATCCTCCATATACCATAAAAATATCTTTAGTCCTTCTCAGGTACTTAAGAATATTTTTCACTGCTTTCTAATGATCCTCTCCTGGATCAACCTGAAATCTACTAACTGTGCCTAAGGCATAGGCAACATTAGGCCTAGTATATAGCATAGCATACATGATCGATCCTACTGCCAAAGCATAAGGAATAGAACTCATTCTATTTCTCTCTTCTGGTGTTATAGGAGACATCCTTTTAGAGAGATGTATGCCTTGACTCATGGGTAAGTAACCACTTTTACTCCTATCCATGCTAAACCTCTTTAGCACTAAGTCTATGTATCTAGATTGGAACAAGCCTAACATCCTCTTAGATCTATCCCTATAGATCTTTATACCTAGTATATAAGATGCTTCATCCAAATCCTTCATGGAAAACTTACTTGATAGCCATGTCTTGATCGATTGTAACATTGAGATATCATTTTCAATAAGAAGTATGTTATCTACATATAAAACTAAGAAGATAATGACACTCTCACTAGTTTTCTTGTATACATAAGGTTCATCCATATTTTTGATAAAGCCAAATTCTTTGACTGTCACATCAAATCGGATGTTCCAACTTCTCGAGGTCTGCTTTAATCCATAAATAGATTTTTTAAACTTACATACCTGATTTGCTCTCCCTTTTGAGATAAATCCTTCTGACTGAGATATGTAAAACTCTTTCTCAAGATAACCATTAAGGAAGGTGGTCTTCACATCTATTTGCCAAATCTCATAATCATGGTATGCTGCTATTGCAAGCATAGTTTGTATAGATTTGAGCATAGCAACAGGTAAAAATATTTCATCATAATCAATACCCTATTTTTGCTTGAAACCTTTAGCTACTAATCTAGCTTTATAGGTTTTAACTTAGCCATCTGCTCTAATCCTTTTCTTATATACCCATTTGCATCCAATAGGGGTCACACCCTCTAGTGCATCAACCAAAGACTATACTTGGTTGGAGTACATGGAGTTCACTTCGAATTTCGTAGCCTCTAGCTATTTGTCTGAGTGCCTACTCATGATGGCTTTCGTATAGGTCAAAGGTTCATCATTCTCAATGATGTGGGCTTCATTATTCTCAATATTGAACCCATACCTTATTGGTACATTCTGCACTCTATCCAACCTTCGGAGAGGAGGTTTATTTTGTGGTTGTACTTCATTAATAGATATTTTTGGTTTAGGATCATCTTGTGCTTGCATTTGTAGGTCTTGTCCTTCTCCAAGTTCAATTTTTTTCCCACTGTTTCTTTCTAGAATAAACTCTTTTTTCATAAAAGTGGTATATTTACTGACAAATACCTTTTATTCAGTAGGATAGTAAAAGAGGTATCCTATACTCTTTTTAGGATAGCCTACAAACAAGCATTTATCTACCCTAGCACTCAGCTTATGTCCAAAATTTTTTTTAATATAAGCTGGATAGCAACATGATAAGTGATATATTTTTATATTTATTGAAGATATTTATGATAATTTATGGTGCTAACATCTTCTTAAAAATTTAATTTCATGAATAAATTAGATTTTTTTATGAAAATAAATAATTTTTAAAAAAAATATAAAATTAGAGCATATTTATAAAAAATAGATGTTGATTTAATTGAGCCATTTAAGTATCAAAATAATGAAAAATTTTTGAAAAATTTAATGCATATTTTTTTTTATTTTTCAGATAAAAATTGAAGCAAAAATCAAGCCAAAATACTCTAAAAAATATTAAAAATTACCTTCGGTGCATGATGGACCGACCACTGGGTACACGGTGGACCGACCGCTCGGTCCACAGAATCAAAGGCATGGTCCATAGGAATAGTTCGCGATCCACAGGCACAATCCACAGTGGAAGGAAGGCTTTTTGCACTGATCGACAGTCCAGATCAAATCTGAAGCTCGATCGGATGGTCAGAAATGCATCCAACTTTGATAAGGATTAAAACATCAGGTTTTGGGCTGATCTGGGTGGTTCAAAAGTGATCTGATGGTCAAAAATTAATGTAAAAGGTATTATATGAATTTTAAGGATTTTAAGACTCCTTTTCCTATCAAAAAAATATGAAAAATTCACCTATAAATAGGAGACTCGGGAATAAGAGTAGAGAGGAAAAAAAATTAAAAAAAAAGTAAGAAAAAAATAGAGAAAAAAATTCAAGAGCTTTAGGGATCAAATATTGAGAGATTATGGAGCTAGAAAGCTTGATGTGTGGCTAAATCCCTTCAATCCAGAAATACGATGAAGTCTATAAATAAATTTTTATTTTTTTTTTATATTTAATTTTTATATAATAAAATTATATTTTTATTTTATATATTTTTATTTTTTTTTGAGGTATTAATCTAGCCTACACGACCTATATCCTCTATTAACGTGCCGTGATCCCTGGATACAGTACGTGCTTTGGAGAGATAGATCGTGGTATGTTAGATTAAATCTTATATCTTGTAATTAAATTTAGATAGTTTATACTCTGACAGGACGAGCTGTAATCTAATGATACAATCCGTACTCCTTAAAGATAAGCTATACTAATACCTTAATCACAAGAATTAATATTACAACATAAGAAAAAAATAAATAAATCTAATTTGTATGGTGGATTCAAAATTTCTGAATTATTTTTCTAATTTATTTTTTTTCACAAATTAATTTACATTTGCAATTGAATTCTTACTATTCTATTTCTATTTAATCTTTTTACAAACAATTCTCTTTTATTTCTTCTTAAAAAAAAAATAATCATCCTAGATCCCCATGAAAATGATCCCTACTCACCCTATCTATATAGTTTGAGTTGATTTTTATTCTTGATCGCCTATGACAGCGATCAAATTTTGGCACCATTATCGAAGATCTAAATATGATTATTTTTTTTTTAAAAAATAGTCTTATTCTTAGTTTTTTTTTATTTGCTTTCTAATTTGCTTAATTCCTTAGTCAAACTTACTTTCTTCCAAAAAAAAAAAAAAACTCTACATTGACACCTTATAATCTACTTAGGAAATTAGATACTTAATCACAAAACTTAAAAAATGAAATAAATCAATTTACTCTTGACTAACTACCAAATCTGGCTATCTTTTCTTCTTGCATTACATAAGTCTATAAAACATCTTAAGGGCACAAACCCTAAACAAGATAAGGTAGAAATTTTATCACCCTTCCTTGGCCCATAAACCATCATCCTGTATATTGCATTGACCTAAACCTTAACTTAAAATCAATTAGACGTTGGCCCCTAAGGACTCTCGAGCTCAATAGGATAAGGGATCCAAAGAGTTGGACCAGGTTAGGGTTAGTCAGTTTGACTAGTGTCTAGAAAAGTGGTTCAGGGACTACGTCCTGAAGATAGATAGTTATTTAATTGGTTCCATTCGCTTACCTGACCAACTCAGTTGATGTCTAAGGAAAGCAACGAGGGGATCCCCACCAACCTTATACTTACCTGGCAAGTTGAGTGGCTAATCTTTTACCTGGAGTGCTCAAAGGCAACCTTGACAGTTAGAAGTTGTCTAGATCTAGGATTATCCTTAGCTAGGATTGTCTACATAACTTGATTACTAACCTACAATCATTAACCCTAATTAAAATACTCTTCTCTATTGTCTCTCAATTTAGGACTCCTTAAGCTCTCATCTTTAGAATTTTTTTCTCATCTATCTCTTCATTCTCTTCTCTCTTCTAATAAAAAAAAATCATTAAAAATCTCACAAGATTGTAACTTGAAAAAGGAAATCTGATCGTTTAGTGAGAATTGATTTAAACCCTACCCTAATCCAAGAAAATTTTGAGTCCACAATAAGTGAAGTCAATCAACCTCAGGATCTAAAAGATCTTTGCTATCCTATTGGGTCAGCCTAACCATCTTATATCAGACTTCCCCAAATCAATGTAACAACTTTTAAAATTAAATCTCAAATCATTAACATGCTCCCTAAATTCACTGATAATGAAGATACATATATTTTTATTAAAGAATTTGAGGAAGTATGTGACACCATGAGAATACACCAATTGTCAGATGATACTATTAAACTTAGGCTGATTAATTTTGCTCTCAAGGACAGTGCTAAAAAATGGTTATATAGTCTGCCCAACCACTCGATCACAACTTGGGATGGATTTGTAAAAACTTTCTTGAGAAAATTTTTTTCACATCATAAAACAGCTAAGTTAAGAAAAGAAATTAACTAATTTTATCAATTTGGAGGTGAGTCTTTCTGAAAGTATTTTGATCGTTTCAAAAACCTTTTAACCCAATGCCCATACTATGGAATTGAGACTTGGAGACTATGCCAAACCTTTTATGAGGGACTAGACCCAAACTCTAGAACCATGCTAGAGTCAATGTGTCAGGGCCAGTTATATATAAGGAAGCCAATGAAGTCTGGTAATTCTTAGAGAATCTAGCAAAAAAGAGCCTATAGTAGGAAGCAACTAAAGAACCTACAAGAGGTGCTATGCACCAAGTATCCACATCCCTAGCTACAGAGGCTGAAATAGATACTATACTATATAGGTTAGAGGCCTTAGAACTCAAGGGACACACCCAAGTGAACCAAGTTTCAACATCTACTTGCAATGGATGTAATACCACAGACCACATCATAGAAGAATGTCCCTTTTTGATGAACCCAACTGGGAACGAAGTAGCACAAGTTAATGCTGCCTACTACAAATTTACAAATGACCCTTCTGCGCCAACATATAATCCAGGATGGAGGAATCACCCTAACTTTTCTTGGTCACATGGGTCAAATCCCAGTAGACATGTCCTTAATCAATCCAATCAAAGGCCCACTCAACCATCAAATTATTCACAAGGCTTCAACAATAATCAAAGGCTTAATGCACTAGAAAAAGGATTAGAGATTTTAATAAAAACTACTTCTGATAGTATACAATTTAATGACCAAAAGCATAATTCACTAGAGAAAAGCCTTGAAGCCTTGACAAAAAATACAAACAATTTCATGCAAACCACGGGCCAACTTGTAAATTCAAACACCCAAGCCATTGCCCATCTAGAAATGCAATTAAGTCAGTTGGCTACCACCATCAGTGAAAGAGAAAAAGGAAAATGGCCAAGCCAACCTGAACCTAACCTAAGAGCCTAAATTGGTCAACAATCTTAACCTGAAGGTCGATCCAGCCATGTAAATGCAATTCACACCTTAAGGTTTGGAAGACAAGTAGACAATCAGGTAGGTATAACTGAGAACCAAAAAGACCAACCGACTGAACCACAGACTGATCAGACCAAGTCTGACGAGCCTGAATCAATAGAGGTTGATGAGCCATTCAAGCCAATTACAGAACCCATCACTAGGTTCAAGCAAGTTGAGACATCAACCATCAATCCTATAGCTCCTTTTCTAAATAGACTTAGGTCCAACAGACACTCAATCCACATGGATCAAATCTTAGAGATATTCAAACAAGTGAAAGTAAATATTTCTCAGCTAGATATAATCCAACAAGTTTTTACTTATGCTAAGTTCCTCAAAGACCTATGCACAAAGAAGAAGACCACTAATGTTCCCAAGAAAGCCTTCTTGGTAGCTAGTGTGAGCTCATATCTTTCAAGCCACATGCCAGTCAAGTACAAAGATCCAGGATCTCCCACAATCTCATGCATCATTGGGGAAACCATCATTGATAGGGTCTTGTTAGACCTTGGGGCTAGTGTGAATATCTTACCTTATTCGGTCTATGAAAAATTGAGGATAGGAGAATTAAAGCCTACAAAAATTATATTGCAATTAATAGACCGATCAATAAGAATCCCTAAGGGAGTTGTGGAGGATGTGCTAATCAAGGTCAGTGATTCCATTTACCCCATGGATTTTGTGATCCTAGAAACTAAATCAGTATCAAACCCAAAAGGTCACATCCCAGTCATCTTAGGTAAACCATTTTTAGCAACCACCAATATCCTGATCAACTGTCACGATGGACTCATGAAGCTCTCATTTAGAAACATGTCCATTGATCTTAATATTTTTAATCTTGAAAATAAAAAGGACCAATTAGTTGATGTAAACTTGATCTAGGATGACATCTATGAGACCATTGACCTAGGGGATGAAGATTTTAACTGTAATCTCTGGCTAGATCAAAAATTTGAAATAGCTTACAAAATTTTCTCATTTAGTGATCAGAAAGTTCATCCACAATAACAACCATCTGTGGAATCACTTATAAAGATGAATTTTCTGAATGAACCAATTGAAGAAATTTAAGTTCAGGAGGTTAATGCCCTGCTTGATTCACCTCACCCACCTTATCCACTTGAATTTGTCAATCCAATATTTGATACGAAATAAGTGAGGTAGAATTAGTATGGTTTGACTGAAGATGATAAACTTAGTGCTCTTTGAGAGGCAACCTAATTTTTTTTTATTTTATTTTAACTAATCTTTATTTTTTTTAGAAATAAAGGACTGCTCTATGTGGAAGCACCTGTCAATAATTTGTCTGACTGAAGATAATAAACTTAACACTTTTTGGGAGGCAATCCAATTTTAGCTTTTACTTTTGCTTTCTTTTGAATTTTGTTTAGGTTAATCGATTCTTGCTTTATGGAGATTTGAAGATAATATTGGCTAAGTTGGGAGGAAAATCAATTTTGAAAAGACTTCTGGATCAGGTGATATCTCTCTTTTTCTTTCTCTTTTTATATACTTTTTATTTTTTTTACTCCATTGAGGACAATATCGATTAAGTTGGAGGGAAGAATAATAAATTTTTTAAAAAAATTTTAAATTTTTAAAATCTTCAAGTAAGTTAGTATTTAGCATTTAAGTATCTGATTACACTTAAGAATCGAGTTAAATCAAGTATTTTTAAAAGAAAATTGATATACAAATTAGAGAGTTTGTGAGATATCGAGGGATCAAGTATTAAGAAAACTCAATAAGAAGTTAAGTTTAGAACTTAAATAATTTTTTGAGTATTTTTAAATTTTTCTACCAACATTAAAGAAGAGTTTACTTCTTATGGACTTATGTAGGATAACTATATATTTTTTTATATATTTAATATTAAAAAAAAAATTTCAAGTACTTTATGCTGAGTAATCGGATCTCTTTGCCTAAGCAAGTATGGAATTTCGCATCAAAAGGTATGAAGGGCAAAGAAACTTTATTGTAAAGCTAGTTTTAACTCGTAGCCTGTTTGATTCAAGCAAGTAGGTCCGAGGGGTTTTCTATACCTAGTGCTCTAAAGCCATCTAGTTTGAGAGTTATTAGCTGAAAACTCACTACATGGGTCAAACAAAAAGCTTAAGGGGTTAAGACACTCAATAGCAATACAATATTAAAAAAAAAAATTAATAATAAATGAAGGATAGAAGTAATAATATACATGTCCATATGAGGTTAATGATTTGGAGATAAGGTAGAAATAATTTAGAAAAAGTTCACAAAATATTTAGTATTCTTAGCTTAACTTCCACATGATTAGTATTAATACTCCAATGACATGCCTCACTCACGCTCTACTGAATATCAATGGCTCTTTTGAAAATTATTTGATAAAATTCAAAATTTTAAGTTAAAAGATACTTATCTAAATCCTTTCTTTACTCGAGGATGAGCAAAATTCAAGTGAGGGGGTGTGATAAGTGGTATATTTTTATATTTATTGAAGATATTTTTGATAATTTATGGTGCTAACATCTTCTTAAAAATCTAATTTCATGAATAAATTAGATTTTCTTACAGAAATAAATAATTTTTAAAAAAAATATGAAATTAGAGCATATTTATGAAAAATAGATGTTGATTTAATTGAGCAATTTAAGCACCAAAATAATAAAAAATTTAATACATATTTTTTTATTTTTCAGACAAAAATTGAAGTAAAAATCAAGCCAAAATATCCTAAAAATATTAAAAATTACCTTCGATGCACGGTGGACCGACCGCTCAATCCATAGAATCAAGGTCGCGGTCCACAGGAACAGTTCATGATCCACAGGCATGATCCACAGCAGAAGGAAGGCTTTTTGCACTGATCGACGGTCCAGATCAAATTTGGAGCTCGATCCAACGACTGTGGTGGTTCTCGACTTTGTTAAGGAGAGATTTGCACGATCTAACAGCAGAAATTTTATCTAGAGCATGATCGGATGGTCAAAAATGCATCCGACTTTGATAGGGATTAAAACATCAGATTTTGGGTTGATCTGGATAGTTCAAAGGTGATCCGACGACTAGAAATTAATATAAAAAATATTATATGAATTTTAAGGGTTTTAAGACTCTTTTTTCTATCAAAAAAAATATAAAAAATTTATCTATAAATAGGAGACCTGAGAATAAGAGTAGAGAGGAGAAAAAATTAAAAAAAATAGAAAAAAAAATAGAAAAAAAAATCAAAGAGCTTTAGGGATCAAATATTGAGAGATTCACGGAGCTAGAGAGCTTAATGCATGGCTAAATCCCTTCAATCCAAGAATACGATGAAGCCTATAAATAGATTTTTTTTTCTTATATTTAATTTTTATGTAATAAAATTATACTTTTATTTTATATCTTTTTATTTTTTTTTGAGGTATTGATCTAGCCAACACGACCTATACCCTCTATTGACATATCGTGATCCTTGGATATGGTACGTGCTTTGGAGAGATAGATCGTGGTATGTTAGATTAAATTTTATATTTTGTAATTGAATTTAGATAGTTTATACTCTGACAGGATGAGCTGTAATCTATTGATACAGTCCATACCCCCTAGAGATAAGCTATACTAATACCTTAATCACAAGAACTAATAATGCAACATAAGAAAAAAAAATAAATCTAATTTACATGGTGGATTCAAAATTCTTAGATTATTTTTTTGATATATTTTTTTATAAATTAATTTATATTTATAATTAAATTCTTGCTATTTTATTTTTATTTAATCCTTCTACAAATAATTCTCTTTTATTTCTTTTTTAAAAAAAAAAGATAATCGCCTTAGATCTCTATGGAAATGATCTCTACTCACCCTATCTATATAGTTTTAGTTGGTTTTTATTCTTGATTGCCTACGACAGTGATCACCCCATATCTTAAGATACTTAAGATTACGCTTCTTTCCTCTCCATATCTCATATGGAGTGTTTGACACAGATTTTAAAGATACTCTGTTCAGAATATAGACAGCAGTTTCTAGGGCATATCCCCAGAAGAAAATAGGCAAATCTGTAAGGCACATCATGGACCGCACCATATCTAATAAAGTATGATTCCTCCTTTCTGCTACTCCATTTAGCTGTAGTGTATAAGGAGGGGTCCATTCTGAAAGAATTTTATTTTCTTTAAGATAATCTAGAAACTCATTTGATAAATATTCTACTCCTCAATCAGATCGAAGGATTTTAATATTTTTTTCAGTTTATTTCTCGACCATACTTTGATACTCTTTAAATTTATCAAAGGCTTCGGATTTGTATTTCATAAGATACACATATCTAAACCTAGATAAATTATCAGTGAACATTATAAAATAAAAATATCCTCTTCTGGCTTCTGTTGTCATAGTACCACATACATTAGTATGTACAAGTCCTAATAACTCACTTGTCCTTTCTCCATGTCCACTAAATAGAGTCTTAGTCATTTTTTTTATAAGACAAGATTCATAAGTACCTAATGATTCATAATCATAAAGATCAAAAAATTCTTTTTTGTATAACTTGTTAATTCTTGTTTCACTTATATGACCAAGTTGACAATGCTAAAGTAAAGTATTATTCAACTCTTCTCCCTTTTGCTTTTTACTTTTATCAATATAAAAAATATTATCATTAGACAGAATTAAAAGATCATTATTAATAACGTCATGATAAAAAAATTTATTAAAAAAAATTGAGCAACTATTTCTCTTTCCATTTATTTCATAACCTCATTGCAAAACCAACGGTACAGAAATAATATTTTTAATGATCTTAGGCATATAATAATAGTTTTCGAGCTCTAAGATCTTCTTAGAAGGTAACTTTAACATATATGTTCCCACAGCCTTTGCTTGGATGGACTCTCCTCCAATACCGTAGAGCTCAAAATCACCCTTCTTCAGTACTCTAATATTCTACAGCCCCTGCAATAATTTGCAGATATGAGAACCGTAGGCAGTATCCAATACCCAAAAGTCTAAATTGAAAGAACTTAATGACAAAATTGTATGTAGCTCATACATACTTTTTGGTGCGTCGCTTGTAGTTGTAAGATATAACTTGCAATTCCTTTTTCAGTGTCCTGTCTTGCCGCAGTGAAAGCAGGTACCCTGTCCTGAGACTTTCTTCTCCTTCTTCATCTTGCCACCCTTAGGATTCAGTGCTTTCTTTGAATCCTTAAAATCTGACTTCTTCTTAGAAGTTTTACCCACAAGAAGAAGTGGAGCCTTTTCTTTCTTAATATGGTTTAGCTGTCTTAAGTATATTCAACAGCTCAGGCAAAGAGGTATTCAGTTTGTTCATGTGATAGTTCATGACAAACTGAGCGAATGACTCAGAGAGAGATTGCAGTATCAAATTCTGACTTAATTCTCCATCCATCATAAAACCTAGTTGACCCAATCTAGTAATCAGATCAATGACCTTTAGGATATAGTCTTGTACGGATGATCCCTCAGTCATTCTAGTATGAAATAACTGCTTAGATATCTCATATCTAGCAATCCTACTCTGTTCTCCATACAACTCTTTAAGATTGAGGTGTATGGATTGAGTATCCATGCTCTCATACTGTCTCTACAACTCATTGCTCATAGAGGCCAGTATGATGCACTTGACGATCAAACTGTCATTCTTTCACACCCTGTATGTGGATACCTCCTCCTCTGTGGCATCATCTTCAATCTTTTGTGGTTTGGTGACATCAAGAATATATGAGAGCTTCTCCTGAGTGAGTACGATCTTTAAATTCCTCAATCAGTCCATATAATTGGGATCGATCAACTTGTTAGAATCTAAAATTTTTTACAATGATAGTGAAGTGCTATTTATAGAATTTAATCTATAATAATTAAAGAATATTATATAAGCAAACAACTCATATTGACTCATATAATTAAATAAGGTCTTTAGATTTAATTGTGCCTCCCACTATTTTACCGAACATCATAACCCTCTACTATGATGAACGAGACATATTTCATATTTATCTTAGTGGGATTGAGATCCTAATTTCTCATAATGATCTTGTGCTAACACAACAAATTCTTATGAGTTCATAGGTAGAAAACTCTTTGCAATTGTATCTCATGTAATTCCCAATATCATATTTTGGCCTCTAAGATATTATTAGCCTTGTGTTAACACAACAAGCTATAATATTTTTGTTAAGTTAGACCCTTCATTTCAATATAGTCAAATTCTAATATAACTGCCCTTGTGTTAACACAATAAAGTAGTACATTCAAAATTATCATCAGCATCTTCTATGCACCAGGATTATGTTATATCAATCTTTGTGACAAGCCTTGTGTTAACACAACAAACTAGCTATAGTTCATGATGTAACATTAACCTAGTATGAAGGAAGGCCCTTAGTAGTGTTTTCAACATTAGGATTTTTCAATATCAAGATCGCTTAATCAAATTAGCCAGGCAAGTAAGGTGGGGGTCCCCCCGTTGCTTTCTTTAGACACCAATAAATTGACCTAGTCAGATAATGGAACCAATTAAAGAACCACCTATAGTACTTTTCTGTGGGAAAAATTCAGTGTAGGGGTAAAATGATAATTTTAAAACTTTTTCAAAATCACTATTTTACAGTAAAAATTATTAATTAATCTAATTAATTAACATGAATTTACCCTACACTAAGATCTAAATATGATATATACCATGCATTCATTTAAATTTGAAATTCAAATGCGAACAGTAAACACTTTACTGTAATGTGTTCAGAACACAATATCTTTGTGCGGGTAGTAGATCGCCGCAATCTGATCACCGTTGGAAGAGTCTGATCATCGTGATGCAGCCACACAGCATGTCTGACCTCTATGGATCATCCACACGAAGCTTCTGTCTGATCGACTCCTCACGAGTGCTAGCTCGTAATAGAGCCCTTTTGACAGCCGATGCTGATTGAACTCTTTCGATCGATGTCTGTTGATTCTTCAGATGCTCTGGATCAATAATAGATGTGCTTGAGAGGATGTTGAAGATCTTCCTGAGATTTTGTGGGTTCACGATACTCGTAGCTCACTTTCTCACTTCCCGAACCCCAGGCTAAAACTCTAGGAAACTCACCGAAAATCTTGCACCCACTTTTCTTTCTTTTCTTTCTTTTTCTCTTGGAAGGATATGGACTTCCTTCTCATGCATAAGATTTCTCACGTCCTAAAATTTTTCTCTAAAAATCTTCTTCTTGCACGCCCCACTCTTCTCCTCCTTTTATAACAACGTCAAATGTCTTATCCAAAAGAAAGGATAAAGATGAGTAATTGCACATTTGAATTCAAATCAAATTTTAAATTCAAATGGACACCAACTCATCCCTTATCCACTAAAGGCATGAGGCATGGCTTAAATTGTGCATGGAGTGATTTCATAAGAAACCTTTTCTCATGTAATAAATGAGGCGTAAAAAAGGGATAAGGTGCAAAGATTGATTGCCCATTCAAATTCAAACTTTATTTTGAATTTGAATGGCCAACCAATCATCCTTATCCATTCATATGGCACATTAATGTGAAGCGTGGAGAGGGCTTGGCATGAGAAAATAATTCATGAGAAGTTCTTTTTCATGAATTCAAATGGATGCAATGGAAGTGAGGTGGCGCATGGAGATTAGGTCAAGGTGGTTTCATTATTTAAACCAACCTAATTGAACCAAATAAGTTAGGTCTAATTAGACTAATTTAAATATAACTTAATTAGGCTTAATTAGGCTCAATAAAATCTTAATCAAATCAAAAATTGACTAAGCCCAACCTCAGATCAAATCAGGGACCAAACCATCTCGACGATTAGGTCAACTCTTAACCTAATCGGGTCAAACCCAACTAAATTCAATTCAATTGGACTTGATCCAAAAATAATTATTCAATCAAATTGAGTTAATTAGAAATTAAATCACTAATTAAACCTCTCATAAATACTGAGTTCAAATTCGATGGACAATCGGGCATCAGAATTCATCGATATGTAACCTTGATCGAAAAGTCCCAACCAGTGGGACTCTTGACCCCGGTACCCATAATGTGTGGAACTTGTGATCAGAGAATCCTGATTCTCGATCACTGAGTCTCAAACATGTAAGATTCTACACCAGCCATCAGATCAGATAGGAACCTCTAATGTGTGTGACCCCGCAGGTTCGAACCTAAGCTGGTAGCACAGGAACAAATTCCTGCACTAATCGAAGTGACCATCTAGCAATGATACCTGACGTCCGGATAGGTCGAAGAGTCACAATCGCAACACTCAGAACCTACATGAATATGGTTACTGTATAATTCATCCTTTTGACCTCTGTGTTTAGGATGACTCAGGGTTAAACTGTCAACCCTGATCAAATCATCCAAATCGTGCTCAACTCAAACAGTCCTGTGACTCCTCACAAGGACTACCCTGGCCAAGGTTTTGCTAAATTAAAATATGACTGTACATAGCTACTAAATTGGAATGGTCAATCCCATCTTGACACACGCACCGACAAGTCAAGTACTTGACTACACCCAGCAGCCTTCCATCACTGAATTAGAAATTCAGGTAGTCCAGTGCCTAATGCAGTGAGTTGCTTGCAAGTCACTGTGGCAGTCTCAGATCGGAGGGATATTTATACCCATATTCCATCGGAGCAAGTCTTGATAGCAGAAATAGCTCCGGAGTCGGTCACGTTCAGTGCAGATGTACCATTATATCTCACCTATATGCCATACCAGTGTCTCCACACTCATTGGTTAAGAGAACAACCAACCTATATGGCACACAACGACCTATGCTTGATAAACGTTGTCATCCTTGGCAACAATGTATCATTTGGTCGTGAACAGATTTAAGGACTAAACGACAAATCCTCCTTTGTCGAGTCTAAATAGTCCTAAGGACTTCACCACAACATAGGAGTTCATTAGAAGATGAAATATTTTGTGATGAAAAAATATCAAAATAATTTTTATTAATTCATAATTTATGTACAAATATAAAAATGAGTACAACCATCAACAGACTGACGATTGGCTTTGGGACACTATTCCCAACAATCTCCCACTTGGCCTAAAGCCAATCGATGTAGTATCTAATACCCATCTTCAACTTGTAGTTGTCGAACTTTTTCACCGCAATGGCTGTAGTGAATGGATCAGCCAGGTTCTCCTTCCCGTCAATCTTCTGAAGATCGACGTCACCTCGATCCACAATTTTCTGAATGAGATGGCAGCGGCGCAGAATATGCTTCATCCACTGGTGTGCCTTTGGTTCCTTCACCTGAGCAATGGCTCCAGAGCTGTCACAGTAGAGCAGAACTGGACCAACAAGGGAGGGTGCTACTCTGAGCTCGGTGATGAATTTCCTCAGCCACACCGCTTCTTTGGCAGCATCTGATGCGGCGACATACTCTGCCTCGCAAACTGAATCAGCTACTGTGTGCTGCTTGAAACTTTTCCAGCAAATAGCCCCACCATTAAGGGTAAAAATAAATCTCGACACACTTTTGCTGCCTGAATCAGCCACTGTGTGCTACTTGAAATTTTTCCAGCAGATAGCCCCACTATTAAGGGTAAAAATAAATCCCAACACACTTTTGCTGTCATCATGATCAGACTGAAAACTAGAGTCTGTAAACCCTATAAGTCTCAAGTCCGATTCACCATAAACAAGCCACTGGTCCTTAGTATTTCTTAAATACTTCAAGATAGTTTGAACAACCTTCCAGTGATTCTCCCCTGGATCAGATTGGTATCTACTCACTACCCCTAGTGAGTATGCCACATCTGATCGTGTACATGTCATGGCGTATGTTGGGTGTAAAACCTCCCCCAGCCGAAGTTCGTGTTCGGAGTGACCCCTCGGGGATGCTACAGGCAAACTTCGTTCGGACTCCTATGGGAGCCGGACTCCGTCTTCTACTTCGACTGTAGACAAACTTCGCCCGGACTCCTACGGGAGCCGAACTTCACCCACAACTCCAATTGCAGGAAGACTCAGCCCGGACTCCTACGGGAGCCGAACTTCGTCCCCAACCTCAACTGCTGGAAGGCTTCGCCCAGACTCCCATGGGAGCCGGGCTCCGTCCTCGACCTCGACTGCGGGAAGGCTTCGCCCGGACTCCTACGGGAGCCGGGCTCCACCCATGACTTCGCTTACAGGTAAACTTCATCCGGACTCTTAAGGGAGCCGAACTTCATCCCTGACTTTAATTGCAGGTAGACTTCGACCGGACTCCTACGGGAGCCAGATCTCGTCTCCGACTCCAGCTACAGGCAGACTTCGTCCGGACTCCTACGGGAGTCGGACTTCGTCCCCAACCTCAACTGCTGGAAGGCTTCGCCCGGACTCCCATGGGAGCTGGGCTCTGTCCTCGACCTCAACTGCGGGAAGCCTTCACCCGGACTCCTACAGGAGCCGGGCTCCGCCCATGACTTTGCCTACAGGTAAACTTCGTTCGGACTCTTAAGGGAGCCAAACTTCATCCCTGACTTTAATTGCAGGTAGACTTCGACCAGACTCCTACGGGAGCCAGATCTCGTCTCCGACTCCAGCTATAAGCAGACTTCGTCCGGACTCCTACGGGAGTCGGACTTCGTCCCCAACCTCAACTGCTGGAAGGCTTCGCTCGGACTCCCATGGGAGCCGGGCTCCATCCTCGACCTCGACTGCGGGAAGGCTTCGCCCGGACTCCTACAGGAGCCGGGCTCTGCCCACGACTTCGCTTACAGGTAAACTTCGTCCGGACTCTTAAGGGAGCCGAACTTCGTCCCTAACTTTAATTGCAGGTAGACTTCGACCGGACTCCTACGGGAGCCAGATCTCATCTCCAACTCCAGCTACAGGCAGCTTCGTCCGGACTCCTACGGGAGCCGGACTCCGTCCCCAACCTCAACTGCTGGAAGGCTTCGCCCGGACTCCTATGGGAGCCGGGCTCCGTCCTCGACCTTGACTGCGGGAAGGCTTCGCCCGGACTCCTACGGGAGCCGGGCTCCTCCCACGACTTCACTTACAGGTAAACTTCGTCCAGACTCTTAAGGGAGCCAAACTTCGTCTCTGACTTTAATTACAGGTAGACTTCGCCCGGACTCCTACGGGAGTCGAGCTCCGCCCACGACCCCAGCTACGGACAAACTTCGTCCGGACTCCTACGGGAGCTGGATTTCGCCCCCAACTTCGACTGCAGGAAGACCTCGTCCGAGCTCCTACAGGAATCGGACTTCACTTGTGACTCCAGCTACAGACTCCAACCGAACTTCAGCCGACAAGTCTGGACCCCCTGGCAGGCCGTAGTAACGGCCACGACTCTGCTCCACTCCCTGCGGCGGATCCTACATGGCTCCATTACTCCCTGGCAGGCCATAGTAACGGCCACGATTCTGCTCCACTCCCTGCAGCGGATCCTACGCGGCTCCATCACTCCCTGGCAGGCTGCAGTAACGGCCACAGCACTGCTCCACTTTTTACGACAGATACCACGCGATTCTTCCATCCTATGGCAAGTTGCGACAATGGACGTCGCTCCATTCCCCGCAGCAGACTCCACGTGGCACACCCCAGTGATAGCCACGGGTCCACTCCACTACTCTTCGCAACAAACTCCGCCTGACCCTGGGCAGCCCACTACCAGACGGTTACAAATATCGCTATCAGTCTGCTGCCCGCTCTGCTTATAAAAGGGGGCCCCAGATACGTTATTCTCTAAGCTCTATTTTCTATCCCAAAACTCTGCTAAAATTTTCGTTCGAGTACTCCATTCTTGTTGAAGCAGAGAACTGACTTGAGCGTCGGAGGGTCTTGCCGGAGCAACCCCACCTCCGGTTTAGACTTCTTTTGCAGGTCCCGACGACGACCGCGACTCCCTCGACTCCAGCTTCTCCGACGCAAGCGGATTTTTGCACCAACAGGATTGGTGCTAGAAGGAGGGCGGCTGAACCTTCGCAGTACCCTTATTCTTAAAGGAGTGCTTAACGGGACCGTCTCTAGTCATCTTCTCCGACATCCACTCCTCCTTCCCCCACTTGATCTTCGCCCGATGCCTCCCCGCAAGGCATCCACACGGCGATCCACGGCCTCCGTGGCCAGATCTCAGGCTCCGATCTCACCTCTGGTTTCCCAGGCCCCACATCCTCCGACAATGGTCGCCGACATGGAGCGATCGGACAATCGGCCTCTGACGGATTTTGCCAACACCATCTCGGGAGGATCCCGACAGGAAGCAACCAACGTACTGGCCGTACCCTCCAAGCGATAAAAGATTGAGGAGCCCATAACCTTTACTGAAGAAGATGCTCAGGGAGTCCAATTCTCTCATAACGATGCGGTTGTGGTTTCCTTGAATATAGCAAACTACGACGTCCGCCGCATTCTTGTCGACAATGGAAGTTCGGCCGACATTTTGTTCTACGACATCTTTTCGAGAATGTCTATCCTTGACGGCCATTTGAGGCCGATTACCTCCCCTCTAGTAGGGTTTACCGACGATGCTATCCCGGTGGAGGGAATGGTGACTTTGACTGTAGCTGCGGGTTGATATCCAAGACAATCCAGGGCTCTGGTGAATTTTCTGGTGGTGAAGGCGCCGTCAGTCTACAACGCAATCCTCGGCCGACCTGGCCTCAATGCTCTCTGAGCCGTCGTGTCAACCTACCATTTGAAGTTGAAATTCTCCACCAACCAGGGGATCGGAGAGGTCCGAGGAGACCAAGCCCTAGCCAGACACTGCTACCACATAGCCTTGCAAAGAAGCGACCAATCCGACCCCTGTCCAGTTGATGGGCTGGATGCTCGCGACGACCTCACTAAAGAGAGGGACGGTCCAATTGAAGATCTGGTACCGATCCCTTTGAACGACGGAAATGCGGAGCATGTGGCGATGATCGGCTCCAACATGGGGGAAGAGGTGAGGATGCATCTCATCGATTTTCTATGAAAGAATGCGGACGTCTTCGCTTGGGTTCCGACGGACATGTCGGGGATCGACACGGAAGTCATGGAGCACCGCTTGGCCGTTGATCCCAAGCATCGATCGATGAAAAAAAAAATTTGAGGTCATGCACCAGAGAGGCAGAAGGTGATAGTCGAGGAAGTGGACAAACTCCTTAAGGCCAGATTCATTAGGAAAGTCAATTATCCTGATTGGATTTTCAACGTTGTCCTAGTCAAAAAAGTAAACGGCAAGTGGAGGATGTGCATAGACTTCAAAAAGCTGAATAAAGCCTGCCCCAAGGACAGCTACCCCATACCCAGAATTGATCAACTGGTGGACGCGACCTCGGGCCATGAGCTCCTCACCTTCATGGATGCATTCTCCGGCTATAATCAAATCAGGATGGCGTCAGAAGATGAAGAAAAGATTGCTTTCATTACTAACCGTGGCCTTTACTGTTATAGGGTCATGCCTTTCGGCTTCAAAAATGCAGACGCAACCTACCAACAGTTGGTGAACAAAATCTTCAAGGAGCAGATCGGCCGCAACATGGAGGTCTACGTGGATGACATGCTCGTAAAAAGCAAATCTTCCATGAACCACGTCGTAGACCTCGAAGAGACCTTCAGCGCCCTTTGAAAATATAAAATGAAGCTGAACCCGACTAAATGTGCTTTCGGAGTGACCTCAGAAAAGTTCCTGGGCTTCATGGTATCAGGGCGCGGAATTGAGGCCAATCCGAAGAAAATTTGTACCATCCAGGAGATGACCGCTCCAAGATCGATAAAAGAGGTTCAGCACCTTACAGGGAGGGTAGCAGCCCTGAATCACTTTGTCGCAAGGTCGGCCGAACGGTGCTTATCCTTTTTCCAAACTCTCAAACAGTCGAAGAACTTTTGTTGGACCCCTGAGTGCCAACAGGCGTTCGAAGAACTAAGAAGCTACCTTGGCTCACCCCCACTGTTGGCAAAGCCAGAGCCTGCAGAGGAACAGTTTCTGTACCTGGCAGTCTCTCCCATGGCCCTTGCGGCAGTCCTTGTCAAAGAAGAAGCAAAAGTCCAATGGCCGATCTACTACGTCAGTCGTGCGTTGAGAGACACCGAGACCAGGTATACCAAATTAGAAAAACTGACTTACGCCTTGTTGATTGCAGCCCGGAGGCTCAACCCTACTTTCAAGGGCACACCGTAACACTGCTCACCGACCAATCGATCAAGGCGATTCTACACCGGACGGATGCCTCCGAGAGGATGACAAAATGGGCAATCGAGCTCACAGAATTCGACATCAATTATCGACCCAGGCCAGCAGTGAAGGCCCAGATATTGATAGATTTCATAGTGGAGTGTACTATCCCAGAGGAGGCCAAACCTGAACAATGCAAAATTGATGGCCCAAAATCCTGACCGAACTCCCTCAAAGAAGAGGCAGATCCCTCTGGTTGCTTTTGGGCCCTCTATGTGGATGGGTCTTCTAATATGTCAGGCGTAGGCGTGGGCCTGATCTTGATCAATCCAGAGGGAGTCGTCACGGAGTACGCTCTGCGCTTCGAGTTCTCTGCAACAAATAATGGAGCAGAATATGAAGCTCTGATCGCAGGACTGAGGATCGCCAAAGAGCTGGGGATAGATCGGCTCCAGGTCCACAGTGACTCTCAACTAGTAGTGGGATAAGTCAACGAAAACTACAAAGCGCGGGAGGACAGCATGGCTAAATACCTTGAAAAGGTAAAAGAGCTTGTCCCCACCTTCAGCAGCTTCAACATCAGACAGATTTTGAGGTTGGAAAATACCAGGGCCGACCTTCTCTCCAAGCTGGCAATGCTGGCTCCGGCCAAATTGCCCAAGGGCGTTCTCTTTGAAGTTCTAAAGTGCCCGAGTATGGAAGAATCACGGCCCGTGATGGAAATTGACCACGAGCCCAGCTGGATCGACCCACTGATAACCTATCTTAGAGACGGGGTTCTCCCCCAGGATGCAAAAGAGGCTCGGAAGCTCAGAAATCAAGCCTCCCGATACATCCTTTATGAGGGCAAGTTGTACAAGAGATCATACTCTTTGCCCCTTTTGAAATATCTCCGACCTTCGGAAGCTGACTACGCCTTGTGGGAGGTGCATGAAGGAATCTGCAGAAACCATTTGGGGGCTAGATCTTTATCCCACAAGTTGCTCCGCCAAAGATATTACTGGCCGACAATGCATCATGACTCGATTGAATATGTCAGAAAGTATGATCGATGCCAGAGATATGCTAATATCCAGAGACAGCCCGCCACCGAGCTTACACCCTTGAGTGCCCCATGGCCTTTTGCGCAATGGGGGATGGACATCCTTGGACCCTTTCCCATGGAGTCGGGGCAGAGGAAGTTCCTCCTTGTAGCGATCGACTACTTCACCAAATGGGTTGAAGCCGAACCACTAGCAAAAATCACAGAAGCAAAAGTGCAAGATTTCGTCTGGAAGTCAATCATATGCAGGTTCGGTCTGCCCAGGACCCTAATCATTGATAATGGGCGGCAATTCGTGGGAGCAAGATTCATCGAATTCTGTGAAGATCTAAACATCTCCCACAACTTCACATCAGTAGCCCATCCTCAGGCGAACGGCAAAGCTGAGGTGACTAACAAAACCCTTCTGCAGGGGATCAAGACAAGACTTGAAAAGGCGAAGGGAACTTGGGCGGACAAACTTTATCATATGTTGTGGGCGTATCGAACTACCCAAAGACTGTCCATGGGGGAGACCCCCTTTGCTTTAGCCTTCGGAACGGAGGCCGTCATCTCAATTGAGCTTAAACTCCCGTCGGCACGAGTTGTGACATTTGACAAACATCAAAATTCGCAAGGTCTTAAAGCCAACCTCGACTTGCTGGAAGAAAGGCGGGAGATAGCTCAAGTTCGAATGGCAGCCTACAAATAGAAAGTCGCTCGCTATTACAACTCTCGGGTCAAGAACAAAGTCTTTAGAGCAGGAGATCTAGTGCTTCGACGAGCCGCTGTCTCGCAACCTCAGAATCGAGGGAAGCTCGCCCCAAACTGGGAAGGCCCGTATGAGGTCAAAGAAGTAGTCCGGCCCGAAACTTATTATCTCAAGGAGCTCGGAGGAGCAGACCTCCCGCGACCATGGAGCTCGAAAAACTTACAGATGTATTATCAATAACTTTATTTTAAATAAAAGTTGCATATCTACATGTCTCCCCTCTTGGCACTATCTTATATCGACAGGGCAGTCCAAACAAACTGTATCGGAAGCAGGAGGGAAACTTCATCTCGACAAAGTCGAAGGCCCGGTTCTCTTTAGACCGGATGGGAGGAGAGGCCCTGCAACGCCCGTATGCGCCCCCACAGCCCTGTTAGGGAAAGGAGGAGAACCTCACCCTAACTTGAGCAAAGTCGAAGGCTCGGTTCTCTTTAGACCGGATGGGGGGAGAGGCCCTGCAACGTCCATATGTGACCCCACAGTCCTGTTAGGGACAGGAGGAGAACCTCGCCCTAACTTGAGCAAAGTCGAAGGCCCGATTCTCTTTAGACCGGATGGGGGGAGAGGCCCTGCAACGCCCATATGCGCCCCCACAGCCCTGTTAGGGACAGGAGGAGAACCTCGCCCTAACTTGAGCAAAGTCGAAGGCCCGGTTCTCTTTAGACCGGATGGGGGGAGAGGCCTTGCAACGCCCATATGCGACCCCACAGCCCTGTTAGGGACAGGAGGAGAACCTCGCCCTAACTTGAGCAAAGTCGAAGGCCCGGTTCTCTTTAGACCGGATGGGGGGAGAGGCCTTGCAATGCCCATATGCGCCCCCACAGCCCTGCTAGGGACAGGAGGAGAACCTCGTCCTAACTCGAGCAAAGTCGAAGGCCCGGTTCTCTTTAGACCGGAAGGGGGGAAGGACCCAGCGACGCCCATATGTGCCCCTACAGCCATGTTAGAGACAAGAGGAGGACCTCGTCCTAACCAAAGCTGAAACCTGTTATGACAAAAATAGGAAAAGAACCTCATCCCGACATCAATTAAAGTCTGGTCATTCAAGACCAGAAGAGAAAAAGGGGGACCTTCCCCAGCGGCCCCTTCGCCATATGACTCCGTCCGGACTCCTACGAGAGCCGAACTTCATCCCCGACTTCGACCTCCGGTAAGCTCCGTTCGGACTCCCACGGGAGTCGGACTCCATCTCCGACTTCAATTACAGACAAACTTCATCCGGACTCCTACGGGAGCCAAACTCCGTCTCCAACTTCAACTGCAGACACGCTTCGTCCGGACTCCTGCAGGAGCCGGACTCCATCTCCAACTTTGGCTGCAGGCAAACCCCGTCCGAACTCCTACGGAAGCCAGACTTCACCCTCGACTTTGATCGAAAGAAAACTCCATCCAGACTCTTACGGGAGCCGGAACCTCATCCCCAACTTCGACCGCTGGTAAGCTCCGTCCGGGAGCCAGATTTTGCCTCTGACTTCAATTGCAGGTAAACTCCGTCTGGACTCCCACGAGAGCCAGACTTCGCCCCAACTTCGCTTATGGGAGCCGGACTCCCGTAGCCCCATCAAGAGCGGAGGAAAAATTTCACTCGAAAAAGAAAAAGGGAGGAGGGGCTAAAAAGGAAGGCGATGGACTACATCAGTGATGAATGGAAAACAAACAGCGTCAAAGATGCAGAGAACCCCATCTCAGCAAGGATTGGGGTTCTTATCAAGGACCCCAGCTCTCAAGGAAGCTCTCAACACAAGCCCGAGATGAGACTTCCTCGAGGTGACGAAAGATCAGACCTTCGAGCCCGAGCCCTGGTGGGGGGCACCAAACCCGAGCGGCCCCAGACAAATCTGCGGTCACAGACGAAAAGGATGGGTCGATATGATGGCAATCAGGTACCTCCGAACGATGCGAAGGCCGAAAAGAAGCTCGACAAGCGATAATTCAACATGTGAGTATAAGAGGTAGCAGAAATTTTCCTTCTCATATTATTCATCCAATATACATTATAGAGCCATTAAGGTTGAAGAAGAAGGATAACTGAAAGGCGAGCCGACGTGACAACTACCGGTAACCTACGGACGACATCAAAAAAAAAAGAAGAGAGAAAAGGGGAAAAAGAAGAGAAATAGAGAGAAGGAAATACAACAATAATAATGATAAAGGAAAGAAATTCGACAGACAACAGTTCGACACAAAGTGCGGACGAAGTAACAAAACCTCCTTCTCATTCTTCGATTAACAAGATGTACATTACAAGACCCGGAGGGCCAGAAAAAGAAAACATTATTACAAAACTCGAAAGGGATACACCGGAGGCCACTTCAAGCTGTAGACTTCTCTTCCCGGTTCTGTCCTTCCCAGCAGCATTTTCCAGTACGTGTGATAAGCCTCTCGGCTCTCGCCCCCTGCCTCGTTCTGCTCCATCTCCAAAATCCCAACCCTAGGGGGAAAAGGATGGGATAGAATTCAGGGAGCAACAAAGGCAACGACAGCGGCGATGACGACCTGTTTCAAGAAGAACCAGGGTTATCCTGGAGGTAGCAATGGCACCGGAGATATGCGCCACCACCGTGTGCTTCGCGACAACCACCGTCCTAGGTGTTCTGGCAAGGTTGGCATGCGCTACTTCGACCGTCCCCGCAACAAGTTCTACTGCCCCGCCGGCGGCACCGACCGCTTCTGGTCCCTCGACCCCGACAAAATCAAGGATCCCGCCATGGCTTGTGATGACAGCTCTGCCCCCTTTACCGGTGTCGCCCCGTTTAGCTACTCTGAAGTTCTCAGGCAGAACGCCTTCACCGGTTATCCCCGTTATTAAACCCCTGTTGTTAAAGGAATTCTCCCTCGAGCCCCCTTTAAGGCGACGGGAACCCTCAGCGACAGTTTGACAACTGGAGAACTCGTAGACTGCTGTTCTCCTCCTTGCACTCTTCCTAGTCCGTGGCATCCTCTCGAGGTTGGTCTCCGGGGCGGAGGCCCCGGCGGAAGAACCCCTCAGAGAGACTCGGGGGATCGAAGATGATGGAGAGCCGGTGGAGATGGCAAGGATCGGCGCAAAGGATGCTCGGAGTTGGAAGGGGAACCGATGGAGTGGCTGAGTGGCTAGGCTCTCAGGCGGAAGAAAGGCATCGACCCACAGGCAAAGTGAAGCCCCCGGAGAAAAGGCGGGGGCTTAAATAGGCAACGGAGCCTGGCGCAGTTATGGTGGCAGATGTCCCTAGGCCAACCAGTACCCACCACGTGTCCCACTCACCGCGGCATAGGGTTGACCGTTCGTGGATTTTTATGGTGTGACGCTTAGGATCGCATCCTGGTGGGAATTCCGAAAAGACTTTTCGGGTCATCTTAATCGAAAAAAGGCTCCGGCATGCACGCATTAAATGCCAAGATTTTCGAGGGCGGTCGTGGGCAGAATTCAAGGAAACGACTTCGGCTGTGAAAATTTTCTATACTTCCTCCGATCGAAACTCGAACTCGAAAGTAGGGGGACTGGTGTTGGGTGTAAAACCTCCCCCAGCCGAAGTTCGTGTTCGGAGTGACCCCTCGGGGATGCTACAGGCAAACTTCGTCCGGACTCCTACGGGAGCCAGACTCCATCTTCTACTTCGACTGCAGACAAACTTCGCCCAGACTCCTACGGGAGTCGAACTTCACCCACAACTCCAATTGCAGGAAGACTCAGCCCGGACTCCTACGGGAGCCGAACTTCGTCCCCAACCTCAACTGCTGGAAGGCTTCGCCTGGACTCCAATGGGAGCCGGGCTCCATCCTCGACCTCGACTGCGAGAAGGCTTCGCTCGGACTCCTATGGGAGTCAGGCTCCGCCCACGACTTCGCTTACAGGTAAACTTCGTCCGGACTCTTAAGGGAGCCAAACTTCGTCCCTAACTTTAATTGCAGGTAGACTTCGTCCGGACTCCTACGGGAGTCGAGCTCCGCCCATGACCCCAGCTACGGACAAACTTCGTCCGGACTCCTACGGGAGCTGGATTTCGCCCCCAACTTCGACTGCAGGAAGACCTCATCCGAGCTCCTACAGGAACCGGACTTCACTTCCGACTCCATCTACAGACTCCAACCGAACTTCAGCCGACAAGTCTGGACCCCCTGGCAGGCCGTAGTAACGGCCACGACTCTTCTCCACTCCCTGCGGTAGATCCTACGTGGCTCCATTACTCCCTGGCAGGCCGTAGTAATGGCCACGATTCTGCTCCACTCCCTGCGGTGGATCCTATGCGGCTCCATCACTCCCTGGCAGGCCGCAGTAATGGCCACAGCACTGCTCCACTTTCTGCGACGGATACCGTGCGATTCTTCCATCCTATGGCAAGTCGCGACAACGGACGCCGCTCCATTCTCCACGGCAGACTTCACGTGGCACGTCCCGGTGATAGCCACGGGTCCACTCCACTACTCTTCGCAACAAACTCTGCCTGACCCTGGGTAGCCCACTGTCAGATGGTTACAGATATCGCTATCAGTCTGCAGCCCCCTCCACCTATAAAAGGGAGCCCCAGATACGTTATTCTCTGCTAAAATTTTTGTTCGAGCACTCCATTCTTGTTGAAGTAGAGAACTGACTTGAGCGTCGGAGGGTCTTGCCGGAGCAACCCCACCTCCGATTTAGACTTCTTTTGCAGGTCCCGACGGCGATCGCGACTCCCTCGACTCCAGCTTCTCCGACGCAAGCGGATTTTTGCACCAACAGCGTACATGATAGATCCCACTGCCGAAGCATATGGAATCCTACCCACACGCTCTCTCTCTTGAGGTGTTGTCGGACAATCCCTCTTTGAGAGAGAAATTTGATGGCCTATCAGAAGATAGCCTTTCTTGAAATTCTCTATGCTGAACCTCTTCAGCATAGTATCAATGCACGTGGACTGAGATAAACCAAGCAACCTTTTAGATCTATCCCTATAGATCTTCATCCCTAGGATGTAGGAAGCTTCTCCTAGATCCTTCATGGAGAACTGTGACGACAGCCAAATCTTTATTCCCTGTAATGCAGGAACATCATTTTCGATTAAGAGAATGTCATCCACATACAATACAAGAAATACTACTACTGGATCATTAGCCCACTTGTAAATACAGGGCTCTTCTCCGTTCTTAACGAAGTCATACGTCTTGATCGTCTTATCAAAATGTATGTTCCAACTCCGTGATGCCTGCTTAAGTCCATAAATGGACCTCTGTAGCTTGCACACCTTAGACTCATCTGTGGATGTGAATCCTTCAGGTTGTATCATATACACCTCTTCATCCAGCTCTCTATTTAGGAAAGCTGTCTTCACATTCATTTGCCAGATTTTATAGTCCAGATGGGCAGCTATCGCAAGCATAATCCGAATGGATTTGAGCATTGCCACAGGAGAAAATGTCTCGTCATAGTCTATACCATAACGTTGACGATATCCCTTGGCAACCAGATGGGCTTTATAGGTTTCCACCTTTCCGTCTGTGCCTCTCTTCATTTTGAAGACCCACTTAAACCCTATGGGTTTTACTCCTTCGGGTGGATCAACCAATGTCCACACATCGTTGACCTTCATGGACTCCATTTTGGATTTCATGGCCTCCAGTCATTTCTCAGAGTTGGATCTCTGCATTGCATCCATGTAGGTGATCGGATCCTCATCATTTTCATCAAGTTCGATAGGATCGTCATCCTGGACCAAGAAACCATAGTATGTCCGATTGACGTGGTACTCTACCAGATCGCCTTAAGGGTGCTTGAACAATAGGCTCCGGATCTGATCTAACCAAATTCGGTTCAGGTTCAGCAACTTGTGTTGGTTTTTCCATCTGCCGAACTTCATCAAGTTCGATCTTAGAGGCAACAGTCCCTTCACCAAGGAACTCCTTTTCCAAAATTGTCTTAAGGCTGACAAACACCTTTTGCTCATCAGCAAGGTAGAAGTAATATCCTTTGGTCTCTTTTGGGTACCCAATAAAATTATACTTGTCAGATCTAGGTCCAAGCTTATCCGTAATTAAATATTTAACATAAGTCGGACACCCCCAAACCCTAAGGTGCGAGAGTACTGGCTTACATCCTATCCATATCTCATATGGTATTTTGGTTACAGACTTACTCAGAACTCTATTTAGAATGTAACAAGCCGATTCGAGCGCATATCCTCAGAGAGAGATCAGCAGACCAACAAACCCCATCATGGATCGAACCATATCTAACAAGGTCCGATTCCTCCTTTCAGATACACCATTATGTTGTGGTGTTCCAAGAGGAGTCCACTGAGAGAGAATCCCATTCTCCCCAAGATATGTCAGAAAATCATTGAAAAGAAATTCACCTCCTCGATTAGATCGAAGAGTTTTAATACACTTTCTAGTTTGTTTTTCTACCTCATTTCGAAATAGTTTGAACATTTCAAATGACTCCGATTTATGCTTCATTAAATAGACATACCCATACCTCGATAGGTCGTCTGTGAAGGTTATGAAGTAGAAATATCCACCTCTTGTACTTGAACTCATGGGTTCACATACATCAGAATGTACCAGAGCCAAGAGTTCACTGGCTCGCTCACCTTTTTCAGTAAAAGATGATTTAGTCATTTTACCAAGAAGATAGGACTCACAGGTTGGAAGTGATTCATAATCACCTACTTCAAGAATTCTTTCTTGAGCCAACCTATTTATCCTGTTCTTATTGATATGACCTAGCCTACAGTGGCAAAGGTAGACTTCTGACACATTATCTATTCTAGGGCATTTACCGGAGGTTTGAACCACATTAACAGGTTGTGATAGAAAGTAAATTTCATTATTAAGTTATCCAACAAACATTGTAACACCATTCAAAATGATATTGCAAATATTTTCTTTTATTAAAAATTGATAACCGTTCATGGCCAAAAGGCCTACAAAAATATTATTTAATAAAAAACTTGGACAATAGTGACATTCACTCAGAATTATATTTCAAGAATTGATTATAATGTTCATGATTCTTAATGCTAGAACTGAAACTTTGCCTCCATCTCCAACGTTCAGGAATCTCTCACCTTCATCAAATCTCCTACTGACCTGTAGATCCTGCATCGAATTGCAAATATGCTAAGGGCTTCCGGTATCCAATACCCAGACAGTAGTATCACAAATGGAAAAGTTGCAAGATATTATCATATAAGTACCTTGCTTCTTCTTCGGCCTGTTCGGGTCCAGTGAGGCAATGTATAGAGGATAATTTCTCTTCCAGGGCCCCTACTTCTTGCAAAAGAAGCACTCCGTCTGGCTCTGGTCGGGCTTGCGCTTCTTGGTCTGACCCTGTGCGGACGTCCCAGCATGCAGCTGCACCTTCTTATTCTTCTTCTTCTTGTTCTTCTTCTTTCCTTTCTTAAAGGGTCGACGATAAGAAGACTCTTACACAACATTCACCGACTCCTTATGGAGCTGGTGATCCTTCTCAAAGTTCTGCAGCAACCCCAACAAGCTGTGGTAGTTCACTGCAGGCTTTGTCATCCGAAAATGAGTAAGGAAGGGGAGGAAGGACTTGGGCAATGAATTAAGGATCGCATCCTTACCAAGCTGCTCGTGCAAGAGAAAGCCCAGTTTACTTAGGTGCTCAATCATTTTGATCATGTACAGTACATGATCAGTGACTGAGGCTCCATCCCTCATCCGAGCATTGAAAATGGCACAACTAGTTTTGTGCCTTTCAACATCGTCAGGCATGCCAAAGGAGTCATTCAACATTTGAAGCATCTCTTGTGGCTGGGCATTCTCGAACTTACGGCTAAACTCATCATTCATTGCCGCTAGCATAATGCACCGAACGGTGGTGCGGTCATTGAGCCACTTCTGATAAGTGTCTCGGATCGTCCCTCTAACGTTCGGGGCTGGCTCCTCAGGTGCCGATCCATTACTACATAAAAGATCCGCTTATGCTAAAGAACGATTTTTAATTTTCGATACTAGCTATCGAAATTAGGTCCCATGACCTTGTCATTATCTAATAATGATCGGAGCGACAAGATAGTGGCCATAGCTGCATAAAAAAAAATCAGACCTCTATTAGTACATAAATTATAAATACTAAAGACTTGGACTTTAGTCTAAAGTTTCTCTCAATATTTTTACGAACTGATAGCCTCAACCTCCAATTCGAGGAATTACTTTAATTCCTTAGTGGGTACTAGAATTCACACAAACTACACACGAGCCCAACTTTGGTTGGTCAACCCATGTGCATCTATGGGTAGGTTCATAACCAGTTGTTTCTCTAAACAACTTCTAGTAATTGATTTTGCCCCAGAACCTAATCAGTAGGCTTTGGCCTCCACTGAAAAGATCTGGTTAGGTCCAACCATTAACATGATTTGATTTGGTGAATCGGACCAATAAATGATCAGGCCCGACTTTGGCCAGCCAACCTAACCACCATCAGAAAGACTCAAACCAAATTATCATATTATGAATGATAATTTCATTAGTCAATAAGCACCAGGCCTTTGGGCCTCCAATGATTATTAAACTAATAGACTCATTATCACTCACTTAATGGGAGGCTATGACTTAGTTATCAATATAACTTAATCATTTTTAGGGACTTAATAATTTTTGAGGATTTTATTAAAGGATAGATGAGAAGATAAATTACTAGCCAATTTCAATCCTCCCACTGACTTCACCAAGTCAGATTAAAAAGGATTTAATTAAGCCAGCATTAGGAGCACCTAAATCAGTCAAACTGATTTTCCTAATGACATGGGTTAGCCCAAATCACAAAGTGATCTAATCAAAACCTAATTCACCAGGTTGGCCAGGTAAGTGAGATCAGTGGTGGGGATATGCCATTAACTCGTCAGAGATTGAATCACTGCGAGTAGCTCCTGCTTAAAAATTACTGATCAAACTGCCAAACTTACCTTAGACACCAACCGGTTTATTAGTTTTAATTTGATCAACTTAGTAAATAGGGTTCCACCGCGTAGCCATGAATTAAGTCCATCTTGGTCTAGTTAAAGACATGGACCCATTCAACTACAACTATTGGAGTTGAGTCTAGAGTATCCTTGACCTAATCTAATTCAACTTTTGATTAGATTTGATCAATTACTCTAATTTAGTCTATTTCTTTAAGCTAACCTTAGATCTAACCCAATTATAGACCTAATCCATCTAACCCATTGACCCACAAGTTTATGCAATTGTCTTAGGTCTTAATTCATAATTCTAGACCTACTAGACAATACTTAATTCTTTTAATTAAGTATTTGGGTTGATGGGTCAGGGTTTGGCATTTTGAAAATAATTTTTAAATTTAAAAGGTTTTATTTTTTGTTCACCAAATATGTTGACTTATTACACAAATATATCAGCACATTTCATAAATAGCAATCTTATTGCTAATTACATAATAAAAAATAACTCAATCAAAATAAATCATGAATATTTCTTTCACTACTTTATTTGCATGAGATATAATCACATCGACACCCCTACCGCCATAAGAGACCCCATCGAATGAGAAGAGAGGGCCTTTAAACCCTACTTTTCTCCTATGACCGGACGGCCATGGCAACCAACCCAATTCGATTATTTACTACTTGGATCAAGTATATCTAAATATATCAATTTTAAAATTTAAATTTTAAATTTCAAATTTCAAATTTTAAATTTTGAATTTCAAATTTCAAATAAATTTTAAATTTCAAATTTTTGAATTTCAAATTTTGAATTTCAAATTTTGAATTTTAAATTTTGAATTTCAAATTTGAAATTTCAACCAAATTTCAAAATTTAAATTTCAAATTTTGAATTTCAAATTTTTTTAATTTTAAATTTTGAATTTCAAATTTTAAAATTCAAATTTTGAATTTCAAATTTTTAAATTTTGAATTTCGAACAACTTTCAAAATTTAAATTTTAAATTTTAAACTTTTAGATTACAACTTAATCTACGCATGCAAATATATATATCATATCTAAGAACCTTGCTCTGATACCATTTGTGAGGAAAATTCAGTGTAGGGGTAAAATGATAATTTTAAAATTTTTTTAAAATCACTATTTTATAATAAAAATTATTAATTAATCTAATTAATTAACATAAATTTACCCTACACTAGGATCTAAATATGATATATAGCATGCATTCATTTAAATTTAAAATTCAAATGCGAACAGTAAATATTTTACTGTAATGTGTTCAGAACACAATACCTTTGTGCGGGTAGTAGATCGCCGCAATCTGATCACCGTCGGGAGAGTCTGATCATCGTGATGCAGCCACACAGTGTGTCTGGCCTCTGCTGATCATCCACACGAAGCTCTCGGTCTGATCGACTCCTCACGAGTGCTAGCTCATTGTAGAGCCCTTTTGACGGTCGATGCTGATCGAACTCCTTCTATTGATGTCTGTCGATTCTTCGGATGCTCTGAATCATCAAAAGATGTGCTTGAGAGGATGTTGAAGATCTCTGTGAGATTTTGTGGGCTCACGACACTCGTAGCTCACTTTCTCACTTCCCGAACCCCAGGCTAAAACTCTAGGGAACTCACCGGAAACCTTACACCCACTTTTCTTTCTTTTCTTTCTTTTTCTCTTGAAAGGATATGGACTTTCTTCTCATGCACAAGACTTCTCATGACCCCGTAGGTTCGAACCTAAACCGGTAGCACAGGAACCAATTCTTGTACTAATCGAAGTGACCATCTAGTAATGGTACCCGACGTCCGGATAGGTCGAAGAGTCACAATCGCAACACTCAAAACATACATGAATATGGTTACTGTATAATTCATCCTTTTGACCCCTGTGTTTTGGATGACTCAGGGTTAAACTGTCAACCCTGATCAGATCATCCGAATCGTGCTCAACTCAAATAGTCCTGTGACTCCTCACAAGGACTACCCTGGCCAAGGTTTTGCTAAATTGAAACACGACTGTAGCTCCTAAACTGGAGTGGTCAATCCCATCTTGACACACGCACCGATAAGTCAAGTACTTGACTACACCCAACAGCCTTCCGTCACTGAATTAGAAATTCAGATAGTCCAGTGCCTAAGTGCAGTGAGTTGCTTTCAAGTCACCGTGACGGTCTCAGTTCAGAGGGATATTTATACCCATATTCCATCAGAGCAAATCTTGACAGTAGAAATAGCTCCAGAGTCGGTCACGTTCAGTGCAGATGTACCCTTACATCTCACCTGTATGCCATACCAGTGTCTCCACACTCATTGGTTAAGAGGACAACCAACCTATATGGCACACAACGACCTATGCTTGATAAACATTATCGTCCTTGGTAACAACGTATCATTTGGTCACGAACAGATTTAAGGACTAAATGACAAATCCTCCTTTATCGAGTCTAAATAGTCCTAAGGACTTCACCACAACATAGGAGTTCATTAGAAGATGAAATATTTTGTGATGAAAAAATATTAAAATAATTTTTATTAATTCATAATTTATGTACAAATATAAAAATAAGCACAACTGTCAACAGGCTGACGATTGGCTTTGAGATACTATTTCCAATATTTTCTAGACATCAATTGATCAATTGATCAAGAATTTGTTAACCTATAGTTGCATATCACTACCGCTTAATATAATTTTTAATGAGGGCTTTTATTTAGTCTCATACACATTCTAACTATATAATACCAATTTATGTATCAGCATTAAAAAATTCAATATGTGCAAGTATAACATATGAAAATTCATCATCCTAGGATAACTTTGCAGCATAACCCCGTTATGCTAGGACAACCTTATGTTAGGATGATGAAGTGATGAATCATATATGCATCATTTCATATCATCAAATGAAAGCATAATAGAAGACATAAATTATTTTATAGTATAAATCATACTATGCATCACATAAACATTATGTATATATGATTGAACCAAACAAGATCAGCTCTGATACCACTGTAGGGTTTCAAGGTGGGCATGCACAGTGGAAGCATAACAGATTTCAAATTTTAAATTAAGAAATCTTAAATATAAAACCCTTAAACTAGCATCTCCTTGATGATTAATAATCATATATAATAAAAATTTAAAATTAAATTCAAGTTATAGAAGAATACCTGCAGCACTTAATCCAAATTTTGATAGAACCTCTACCAGGCGCCCAATTGTTCGCCCTCCAATGGTGATCCACACAGGGCAATGATCAGGACACCAACTCTTTGAGATGATTTTTTCTTCAAAATTTTTACTTTAAGAATTTTTTTGAACACCAGGACCTCAAGACCCTCTTCCTCTTCTCCTAGCCTTCCTATCCCTACCTTTCTTCTCTACTTGTCTTCCTTAATTCTCTTCCTAGACTCTTATCCTAAAATCGGACTTATCCTTATTATTTTTTGACTTATCCTAACAAGAGAAGAAAGGAACTAATTAGATAATAGAGAGAGGATGTTAGAAAAAAAGAAAGAATTGAAAATCTGAATGAATCCAATCCCCCGACGCACCCCCTCTTAAATACTTAGCGGCAGGTTGCCTTCGAGAATTATTTGTGCTCCTTCCACGTGCCATCTCGTACCCATCAAAAAATCTCACACCTCCTGATGAATTTTCACATCCATCTGAAAGATTTTGATACATGGTAATCATCAAAAAAAAATTCAAGAGATGCTGCGTGTAGAAGGACTCTTCAAAATATTTTTCTTGATGATTCTCCGATGCATCACGCAGCTTCCTATGGCATAATTTTTCTCCACCACCCATTAGTGCAATTTTGTCCATCCAATCACCAAAAATGAAGGCGCTAACATTAGAATGGTGGGAAAAAAATCTTAGATTAAGAAGTGGCATGACAAATGGGTTAGAGTCCTTTACAAGTTGGACTCTTGGTCAGGTGCATGGATCAGACTGACAGGATTTTCAACTTTGATAAATTTTCACGTTTAAACTGAAAGGAATTTTAACTTTTTAAAAAAAAATTATGCTCAAAATTAAGTAAGAAATACCTAAAAATTTATTTCATTATGAAACATTAGATAATCTCGAGGATGAGGCGTCCCATCTCATGGGACATGAAAGCTATTTCTGCGTACAAAAATTGCACCCATGCACAAGAAAAATTCTTGACTCATAGAGACTTAGTTTTATAGCTCCAAATTTTTGATACATATATCTAAGGGCTGACCCAACTCAATCCTAAAATTGGTTTGAATTAATTTGGCCTTAATTAGCCCAATCTAGAATCAATTTCAAACTCGATTCAAAACAAGGAGCTAGTTTTTGCAACATATGCTAGCATGTCAATTTTGCAAATATGATCTAATCCAATTAGACCCCTGATCAATTTTTTTTTGTATGTGACCCATTGGGTTCCATATCTAGCTAGCAATAGATCTGAGTGCAAGTCGATTTAATTTGATTAGAATTTAAGCTAACCGATCTAGATCCAATCGAACTAACCTAATTTCAATAATTAGAACTCTTTCTAATTGGTGATTGAATTAAACTCTTTAATTTGATCAAATTTACAAGAAAAGATTAATATCTAGCAATGTATCATATCTACCTAAAAGATATAAAATTTTAATAAAAATATCAAAAATATCCTTCAGTGGAAAGTTATCCTATAATTTGATCATGCGATCTCCCTACATCCCAAATATGACTCCGAATATGGAATGATATCAAATCCAATATCATACTTATATTTCTCTCGATCTTATATGATGATTCAATTAATAAAATATTAAAAACTTTTTCTAATTTTTATTCTGCTTTGATCAAAGACTTTCTGAATCAGCAATCAATCAGAACAAGTAGGATGTGATCTTCTCTTACCAGGAGTGATCGATTTCATGTTGACCTACTCACAACCTCCATACATATTCTACCATATCCAGAACACTCCATACATGACTAAGTCATGAATAAGTATGAACCAAAAAATATGGATTCTTGTATACAAGATTCTATAGTAGTCTCAGATCAAAAGATTATATGCATAACTCCCACTATAAGAAAACATCTTTTGATAGGTAAGTAAATTTCATAAGATGTTTCTTAAGTCAAATCAATTCAATGAACTCATTCTCTAATGAGCACCCACTTTCTTATATTAATGTCTCACACAAGTGGCATATGAGATCAGCCACCCTCTCCATCGAGCATACATAGAAAGTGCTAGTCTATCCAGAATATTGATCTCCTTCTCAATGCTCCTATGACTAAGAATATTCTAAATCAGAGTTTTTAAGATTTTAGATCTCATAGGTATGATCTCATCATAACCCTATACCTATTATCCAGATTTATGAAGTTCATCATAACATTTCAAAAGTAAGATGAAGCATATGATGAAAAATATCTTTTATTATTTAAAGAGTCAATACATGAGTCTGAAAGATTAAAAGGAAAATCCATCAAAATATAAATTTTGATTGGCTTGTAGGGCATATTCCTTTCAATAACTAGATCATAGCCTCCTATTAAGATGAATGGTAATGGGTCCATTATTTCTAATTGACATTGCAAGTGCCATCCATCTGGTGTTCTCTTTGAATGATGAAATTATCATTCATCATATGATGACTCTGTTATACTATCTGATGATGGTTGGATTGATCGAGCCATCCTCAGGTCTGATCATTTATTAGTTAGAATCACTGAGTATGTTCATGTTAATGGTTTGACCTAATCGAAACTTTCAGTGGAGGCCCATCGCTTGCTGAAATAAAATATGGAACTAAATTAACTACTAAAAATTATTTGAAAAAGTAATTGATTGAGAATCTATCCATAGATGCATATGGATTGATCAAGCCATTCTCGGACCTATATGCAGTCTGTGTGGATTCTAGTACCCGCTAAAGGATTAAAGTAATTCCTCAAATTGGAGGTAGAGGCTATCAATTCGTATAAAATAGTGAAAGAATCTTTAGACTAAAGTCCAAATCTTTAAGCTTAATCAATTCATAAATATTGAGGTCCTGTGTTTTTCTTTCAGTTATGGCTAGATATACATTGCTCTATTCACTGTTTGACAGTGACTTATTTATAGGACCCAACTTTGATAGATGGTATCGAAAGTTGCAAATAGTTCTACGGCATGAATGAATCCTAAATATGATTATGGATCCAACATCTGATGTTTCCACATTCAACACACATGATGTAATCAAAGACACTTATCAAAAGTGGCCAAATGATCATATTACCCTGTGGTATTTTTTGAGAGCAGTAAAGAACATAAATTTAGTTATAAATTTAATGATGCTCAGTGGGAGAAAATTTTTCAAATATTGAAAGAGTTCTTTTGTATCTCTGAAGATGTGTCTTCAGTGGACAACAATCCTTTAAGAAAGAAAAAGAAGGTGCTAAAGGTCATGCTTGGATTGAGGAGCCCGAACTGATAAAAAAGTCTAAGATTAACCTAGTCTGGCATAGTCCTTTGATCCAAACAAGCAAAGGAAGAGAAATCAGCAAGAATCATTGGACAAGGTACTTATATGATAACACCTTGTGATTTCTCTGTGTATGATACTACTACCTCGATATTGGATATCAGAAGTCCATGCAAATTGTTGCAATGATTTCAGGTTAGTAAAAAGTTTAAAAACAGCAAGAGGTTCCTAAACGTTGGAGATGGAAGTTATATTTCAATCTTAATTTTAAGAATCATCGAGCCTATTTTTAATTCTAATAATATCATTTTAGTGATTGTCACTATTATCTAATGATTTTATGATATCATTATGAATAATATCAAAATCATGTGGACAACTAAGAAATAACATTTACATAGCTTATTAGTGTACTGTACACAACAAACAAACTCCTTAGAGTAGATAATGTCATGGAATTCTATCTTTGACAACTTAGGCTCGATCACATAAACAAGAATAGGATCAATAGAAAATAATTCTCGAAGTCAATGATTGTGAATCATTGTCAACCTATCAATCCTATCTCTTTAGTAAGATGACCGAATCATCTTTTGTTAGAAAAGGTGAATGAGCTAATGATGTTCTGAATCTGATATATACTGATGTATTAGACTTACGAATATATTTATTATAAATTTAAATAATTTAAAATATTTAAATAATTTTTTAATAAGAGAGAGAAATAAATTGAAAAGAGTATTTCTTTTCTTCAGTCAGACCAAAGAGGAGAATGCCTTTTCGATGAGGTTTTTGACATATATAGAAGAGAATAGATTCTTTCTTATTGGAATCGACTTTGTCAGACATAGTTTGATCCATGATGAGGTTTGCAAGTCTGTCAGTCTCCTTTTAGGATTATGCTCTTGAGACTACTTGTTATGTTTTGAGCTGGATTTCAAATTAATCAGTTGTAAAGACTCCATATGAGATATGGACTAGGCATAAGTCAATATTTTCTTACCTTGGGATTTGAGAGTGTTTGTTTTATGTCAAGCATTTGTAGATCGATTAACTTGGATCCTGATCCTATATGTATTATTTTGTAGAGTAACCCCAAAAATTCTAAGGAATATAACTTCTACCTTACCAAAGAACAAAAATTGTTCGACATTCTTTTTTAGAAAAGGAGTTACTTGGTGAAAGAATCTATACCTCTAATGTGAAACTTATGAAGTTCGATAGGTAGAAGAACTAACATAATCTAATGAACCCATAAAATTGAATTTGATTAGATCAAATCCAAAACCTATTGTAAAAGCACCATCAAAGAGATCTGATAGAGTACCACGTCCGTCGGATAGATACTTCAGTTTCTAGTTCTGGGATGTGATCTTATTGAACTCGATAAGAACAATAAAGATTTGATCACCTACATGGATGTCATGCTGAGGTCTGACTTCGATTAATGGCTTGGAGCCATAGAGTCCGAAATGAAGTCCATAATAGTAAATGGTGTATGGACACTCGTTGATCCACTTGAAAGGATAAAGCTCATAGAGTGTAAGTAGATCTTCAATAGGATCAGAGAGTGCAGACGAGAAGGTAGAGACCTATAAAGTCCGTTTGATTGCCTAAGAATATTGTCAATGTTATGGTATTGACCATAGTAAGATATATTCTTCTGTGGTAATGCTAAATATTTCAGAGTTGGAATGTATATTTTGATAAGTAATCAAAACGCATAGCTTCGTTGAGAATGAAGAAGAATCGTGCAAATACAAATGGGTTAATAGTTCTGTGAGTGTATTTCTTGTTTTGTATGTGAATAAAATTTTCTTAATCAGAAATGATATTCCTTACATTACAGAGAATAAAGATTTCACTATTATCATTGTTCTCCATAAAAGATTTTGGAAAAGTATTTCTTATCCTAAGGATGAAGATCTATAGAGATAGATCTAAGAGATTGCTTAGATTTTTTCAGTCCAGCATACATAGGATGTTTATGAGTATAATTTATTCTATCATGTACACTATGTATGAGATCGGATATGGTATCCTCACTAGGATAATGAGTGGATACCTGTAAGATCCGGATGAGAATCACTGGAAGGTCATCCTAGGTATTTAAGAAATATTAAGGATCGATGATTTGGTTATGGAGAATCTGACTTAAAATTTGTAGAGTATGAATCTAATTTTTAGCTGCATATAAAAATAGCAAGAACGTGTCGGAATACATCCTTACCCAAGATAATGGAGCAATCTGCTGAAAAAATTCCAAGCAAAATAATATAGCCAATTCAATTTACGAGGCAGAATGCATTGTAGCAATCGATGCTTGCAAGAAAGCTATGTGATTGTATAGATTCACTGGCAAGCTGAGAGTGGCACCCTTCGATGATGGTCCTACTGTATTGCACAGCACTGGAGCTATAGCTCATACTAAGGAGCTGAAGTTCCATTAGCTTACCAAGCATTTTGCATTGCTACCACCTTATTCGAAAATCTATAAAGGTGATATCAATCTTTAGAAGATCAATGAAAATGAGAACTTGACCAACCCATTTACTAAAGCCTCGGTATCTAGGAGTTTTGAGATGATAAATCAAAGATGGGTATATGATACTATACAGATTGATTTTAGTCCAAGTGAAAGTTGTTGGAAAATATATCCTAAAGCTAATCATTTGATGATTGTGCTAATTATAAATATATATGAATTGATAAATAATAAAGGTTATTTGATCTTTTTTATCACAAAGTTACATCTTCTAACGAACTTCAATATTGTGATAAAGTTCTTAGGACTACTTTGATCAATAAAAGAAGATTTATCGCGTAGTCTTTAAATTGGTTCGCGATCAAACGATATGCTATTACTAAAACGATGCAATATCAAGTGTAGGTCGTTGTATGCCATATGCACTGCTTGTCCTCATAATCAAATAGTGTGGAGATACTGGTATAGCATGCAAGTGAGATATAGGAGTATATCATCACTGAACATGACCAACTACGGAGCACTCTGCTGTCAAGAGTAGCTCGTAAAAGGTATGGATATAAGTGTCCCTCCGACCTAAGATCACCACGATGACTTACTAGCAACTCACTGTACCTTGATGTCAGACTAACTGAGTTTCTAATTCAGTAATAAAAGATTTTTGAGTGCAGTCAAGTACTTATCAAGTCGGTGTGTGAGTCTAGATGGGATTGATCCCTTCGAATTAGTAGGAGTTAATGTATCAATGTATTTCAATTTAGCAAAACCTAGGCCCAAATAATCCATGTGATGGATTTGAAAGATTAAAATATAATATGGATGACTTATGTAGGATTGACAGTTAAATCTTTGATCATCCTCGAGCATTAGGATCAAAAAGATAAATTATATGATAATCATACGCCAATAGGTTCTTAAATGTTGCTTTGCCATCATTCGATCTATTTAGATGTCGGATCACCATTGCGAGATGGTTACATCGATTGATTCAAAAATTTATTCTTATACTACTGATTTAAGTTTTAACCTATGGAGTCACACTTAAAAGAAGTTTCTGACTGATCATATGGTTGATCAACAATTGAAAATCGTTCAAAGGCTTAATCGTCAATTCGATTGATGATTAATCTCATACAAAAGTTGTAATAAATTTATTCATCAAGTATTAGTAAATTAATAAAAAATTAATTATTAATTAAATTATTAATTAGCTCAATTTGATAGAGCAAAGAGAATTAAATAAAATCTAATTGAATTAGATTCAATTGGGTTTGACCCGATTAGGTTATGAGATGACCTAATCATTAAGGAACAAATATCCCTGATTTGATCAGGACTTTGGTTCAATCAATTTTTAATTTGATTAAAATTTGATTAAAAATTTATGAACCTAATTATATTAGATTTTATATATTTTATTTGGGCTAAATCAGATGTGATTTGGTTTAGATTCAAATAAAGAAACCTAGAGTCCATATAGGATTGGACTCTTCCTCCCCATGTGCCTCCCACTTTGACACCAAGTTTCTCCATACTCAAGACGTTTTTGCATGAGATTTTTTTATGCCAAAGAGGTCTTTTCTCTTTCTTTCTTATGTCCAATTTGATTTAGTTTTGATAAAAGAAAAGTTTTGAAATGGATTTCAAAACATTTCTTATCAAGAAAATTTGTTCTTATCCAAATCACTTCACACGCCAACTTATTTTTTTTCTCCTTATGTGTGTGATATTTTGAGGAGATTTTTTATGAAAAACTAGTTGGAGAACTGGTTTACCATGAAAAAATATGGGAAGGGCGTTCCATATTTTTTTTGGGTGTGTTTTGGCATGGAATTAAGAGAGGGTGCGATATCTCTTGGAAGAGTCCAAGATCTCTTGGACTCTTCACCCAACTTATTACATGCCTATAAAAGGGGGTTTGTTTCTCTCTTTTGTACATGTAAGAGACCAGAGAAGGAGTTCTCCATGTTGAGGGGCTTTGGGGCATGGTTCTTGACGTGAAAAAGAGGAGGAGAGTCCTCTTTCTTGGGGTGTGTGCAAAATCTAGTCTTCTAGGGTTTCTACCTCAGGGTTTGGAAAGAGAGAAAAATAAAAAATAAAAAGTTTCTTCTCCATCTTTTTTTCATCTCTTCATCTCCTCTAGAAGTCCATCCTCAATCTTTAAAAAAAATCTGGAGATTTGAAGAAAAGATTCAGATTAGCCAAGAAGAAAGTCTTCATGCGAGCTAGCACTCCCGAGAAGACTGATCAGATCGGGACTTCGAGTAGATTTTTTATAGAGGCCGGATGTATGTGCGGCTGTGAGCAAGTAGTAAAGATCATCTTTATCATATCTCTCAGTAGCAGCAATCATCGATCCATGATCAGATATTGAGTTCTGAACTCAGATTAGAAGTAGATGTGATCTACTGCTTACATCCATGCATATAGATTTTATCCTGTGATTATTTTAGATTTTATATGCAACATATCATGTCATAGATCTTAGATTAGGTTAATTTGATGATTAGATCATATGCATGTTAGATTAATTTGATTAATCTAATTATCTTTTATTATAATTTATTCAAAAAAATTTCAAAATACATGTATGAAATCGCCTATGATCACAACACTCTTATCTCCCCCTTTTTATCAACATCAAAAAGAACATTCACAAGATGACACAATAGTATACAAAAAGATAAAGAGAAGTAAATATTCATTAACTTGTATGTATTGTTTACAAAAAGATGTCACTCAAGCAATATAATAGAATATTCATTACAAAAAGAGATCACAGCACAAAACATAGTCTAAAACAAAAACAAGATAAAAACTAAAACTAATCCTCATTAGAAGGAATTTCTATGATAGGTTCAGTGGATGAGGAAGGAGCTGGTTTTTTGCTCCTGGTTCTAGCAAAAGGCCCAGGGCAAATGGGTGGAAAACCAGTGCCAGACCTAACCATGGCACTGTAAGGGGGTCTAGGAGTGGAAGTTTGAGATTGGGTAGGGGAAGGTCTGGGCTAAGTGGAGAGTGATGAAATTCGAGACCAAAGCTAGCCCAGCTGCACCTTGACTCGACAAATAGCAATGATAAGAGCCTCGATGCTCCTATGCTATGAAATAACAATCTCTTCAGCCCTTCTTGCAATTTTGGCAACCTCCACCTTCAACTGATTCACCTCCTCAATTGCCCCATGCTACCTCTTTTCAAAAATATCCAAATTCTATGATAGGTTACTGAGCTGCTGACTCAGTGAATCAAGTAGTCCCTCTGAAGATATCCTCTGTTCCTCCATGGTCTGAAAAATGTACTGTCTGAGCTTGGAAGTGTCAGTCCCAGTCCTATGGGTCTCAACTCTCTTCAGGCTCTCGAGTCGCAGTGTGATCTTCAGCAAATCACTACAAAGCTGTTGAAATTATCTCTGAGCGTCCTCAAGAAGTGCATCGTGACTCTATAGGATCTGAGATTGAAGTTAGCAAACATTCTCCCCATCCTATCCATGATCTAATCAATAATCTCCTTTGCAGAAAAGGTGTAGATCATAATGAGTGTGTGAGAAGAGACTAATGATCCTGGATGAGGCTCTCCAGCTACAGACCCCAGAGTTGGTGCTGGTGCAGGGGATGATAGCCCTACTACAGGAGCAGGGGAGGAAGGCTCTGTAGAATCTAAAGGTGAGGAGGAGGAAGATCCAAAAGCATCTAGCTACACTCCCTCAACCTCTCTGACTCATTCTTTCCCGAACTTCATGCGATGCAAGGTATGGATGTTATGAAAGTCAGTATGCTTGAGTGTTTTGTAGTCCTCTCCTTCCAGATCAATGCCAGCTTCCATGAAGATCAATGTAAAGACCATTCCATAAGGCAGACAGGCTTGACTCTTGAATTTTCCAGCAGTTGTCTTGATCTGCTCGATCATCGTGAAAGGCAAGTCATCGCAGCACCCTTAACTATATGAACCAGCACACCCAGGTCTCTAGATGAAATCCAATCAAATCTCCCTATTCTTGGAAAAAAATCTTGAAGATTATACTGTGGAGCAACTTCAGTCCGGCAGGCAAAAGATTGGCATTGTGGATGTCAAATTTCTCTGAAATGTTTTTGCCAAAAAGCCTCTACATGCCATCAAAATCATTCCTCAACTCGACAACTTGAAGTCCTGAGGAGGGCATTTCAAGCAGATGTCCTAGTCTTCTCTGGTCAAGAATGATCTCAGTTCCCTTCACCTCAAACCAGATAGACTCTGTATCTAACTTAGATTCTCAAAAAACTCTCTGACAAGATGGGAATATGTAGGTACCTCGAGTGAACATAGCTTTTCCCATCCTTGCTACCAGATCCAAGTACCAATCCAAAAGTTTTGCCCATCTAGAAACTAAAAACTCACTTTTCTTCTGATTGTGACTGCTCTAGATGCCATGGAGACTCGATTTGGAGCAAAGCTCAAAGCAAAGGGTGCTAATCTCATTGAGCCTCGACAGTGCTTCTTCTTCGATCGGACCTGATGTAGTTCCTTAGCTCGATGTTTCCTTGCCTCAATGGTGCGCATCTTGGAAGCCATAACTCGAAAATCCCCTGAAATGGAGGGTGGAATCGAGATGAAATGGGATTATTGGAAGGTTTGGGATCGGAGCTGGAATAGGTCGGAGAGGGGCAAGCTCGAATGATTGGGGAATAGGGTTTTTGGAAAGGTCGGATGTTTTAATTAAGAACAAGGCCCTGACCATCGAGCAAGCTTGAATCTCTAATCAGGTCGGCTCAACAATCAAGTCAACTCGACACCATAGTCAGGCCAGCTCGAACCATAATTTCAAAATTCATAAAAATTTGAAATAAATTCAATAAATTTATAGAAAACATGGATCAATCCAATCAATACATGAGCAAAAAGATATAGAAGTGATTTTTCATTGGAGGGGATCATAAGTTCTAAATTCACCTCTAATTACAATAAATCTATCTTCATTCAAAGATTTTATGAAAATATCAGCAAATTGATTTTGAGTTGATACAAATTCAAGTATAATGTCATTATTTTAAATATGATCTCTAAAAAAGTTGTTGGATTCTGATAATTAATAAAATATAATTTTCAAAAAAATTTTATGCATTTAACTATTGAAAACAAGTTTAACAATTAAATAGGACTACCAGAACACAAATCTTAGAAACTCCTTGATAATTGCAACCAAACAATTTAAGCATGCATTTTAACAAGAAATTAGAAGTCATATACCAAACATGAAGATGAAGATCTGGTAACAGAGTGATCTCCATAAGGCTCCAAAGTAAAAGTCCTCCAACGGTGATCCATACGGGATAAATCAAGCTCCTTTCCAAATTGACGTAGTGCTGCAGCTATCTTCGTAAGTCCACTGTTGTTCGTCCTTCTCAAGAACGGATTGCACCATTTCTTGTATGCCTTTGAATCCTCTATTAGAACCACACTAGGAATCATTTCTTACAAAAACTCACTACATAAAATCAGATTAGATGTTCAACACTTGACCAATCTGAATTTTAGGACAAGCATCACATGCTTTCCAATTTCCTCTTGCCTTTCTTTCTATTTTTCTCTCTCTTTTCTCTTATCTTTTTTTCAGATTTTTTTTATTTTTTTCCTCTCATTTTCATGCCTATTCTTAGCCAAAAATGGGATGTACCAACCTGATGTAGCGCCCCCTTTAAATAGGAAAGAAAGGGGCGCTACCTACTTCTAAGGGATGCCAACTTTTGGTGTCTCTCAATCCTCACGCGGTGATTTCAATAAATCACCATAATTAATCAACATGTGAGAAAGTTTAGGAGTAGAAGGACACTTCCTTCTCATTGTCTCATAATTTTAAGCATGCAAGAATTAAGAGATATGAGAGAAAAAATAGGTTTGGCATATTTACATCCCATGCGATGTCCTATAGTTTCCCACAAAGAATTAATTCTTCATATGGAAGTTATTAGGTGTGGAAGAGCCTTCATGCAGAAGGAATCCTCCACTTCTATGCCAACATATCTCCAAGAGCCATCTGATGGCATGTGGAAATAAAAGAACGTGTGGAGATAAGAAGGAAATTAAGAAGAGTGGATGAGAAGGACTCTTCCTTCTCATCACTATTTATTTTGGGCGTCCCATAATATTTCCATGTGGTTTGATGTGGAGGAATTCAAGACTAGGTGAAACACTTTCAAAAAAATTAGTTAAGCCATCTCATATCTTAAGGATTGAACCTAATCTCATTAGGTCAAGGCAACAAATCAAGGGTTAGCACAAACACCTTTGCACTAAACTCAATTAGAAACTTGGGTTAATTCATGTGTTAGCAATTTAATTAACCTATAGGATTTACCATAAATCTAAATAGATTAGACCAAGATCAAATTCTTATTCTGTGTGAGCCATTGAATTCCATATCTAGCCAACAGTGGACTCAAACTCATGACCTATCCGATTAGATCAGCCCAATGGCATCAATTAATCAGAACACCTTCCAATTAATTTTTGAATTAAACTCTTTTATTTTTTACAAATCTACAAGTCAAGATTGATGTCTAGAAGTGTGTTATGACTATTCAGAAAATATAAAATTTGATAGAAATATCAAAATTATCCTTCTATGGTGAGTTACTGTGCAATTCAATCATTCGATCATGCAACATCCCTGACAGGCCATAGGCATGGAATCATATCAAGCCCAAATACCTATTCATATATATTTCGATCTGATGATGATGACTTGATTGATGAATCAGTAGAAATTATTTTTACTATTCATCCCTACTCTGACTAGAGACTCTCAGAATCATCATCTTATGAGATCACATAGGATGTTCTTTCCTCCTATAAGGAGTGATCGATTCCATATTGACCACTCACAACCTCCATGCATACTTCATGAAACTTAGAATATCTCACACACATCTCAAAATGACATGCTAGAAAATAAACTAAAGTAAGGATCCACATACACAAGATACCATGGTAATCTCAGATCAAAGGATCACTTGCACTACTCCCACAAGAGAACCATCGATCGACATACTATGAGGCTCTATCAGATGTTCTTTCTGTGGATCAGTTCAGTGAACTCATTCTCTAATAAGCACCTACATCCTTATATTAGTGTCACCACATAAGTGATTGTGAGATCAATCACCCTCTCCATTGAACATACATAGGATGTACCAATCTTACCGATATCATCGATCTCCGACTCCATGATCCAATGATTGAGAATATTTTAAAATAGAGCTATCAAGATTTTAGATCTCACTGACATGATCTCATCATGGCCCTAAAAATTATTGCCCTAATCTATGGAATTTATCATAATCATAAAAATATGATGCAGCAAATGATAAAACACAATATCTCATAAAGAAAATAATCAATATCATGCAAATGAGCAAAAAGATAACATAAGAAAGTCCCGATCACATCATCTATACGATTGGCTTGTAGGGCACTATTCTTTCAATCTCTCACTTGCACTAACGCCAATCATCCCTGTACCTGATGCTCATGCAATCAAGGTGGTGATACATTGCTGCTGTGTAAAAGCTTAGTGAACTAGTCCATTATGCTGTTCTTTATATGACTTTATTTTATGATCAAATCATGAATGATGTGAAAGTACCATCGGATGTGCATGGATTCCTGATGAGACCACACCCAACTCAGTGATAAACCCTTTTATCAAGCGACTTTTCTTAGCAATCTTTACTAACAGCAATTAACTGAATCAAATACAGTTTGTTGTTTGAAACTCTTTCAATTTACTGCTCTTCTAGTACTTCTCAAATACTTTGAGAATACTTTTCACAGTTTTCAAATGATCCTATCATAGATCTGCTTGAAATCAATGATTATGCACAAGGCATAACCACATCAGGCTTGGTACATTGAATATATGGGTAAGTAAATACTTTTACACCCATTCATGTTGAACCCCTTCAACATAAAATTTATGTATCTAGATTGAAACAAGTCTATCATCCACTTAGATCTATCTCTATAGATACCAAGTATATTGGATGCTATACCCAAGTCTTTTGTAAGAAAACTTTTGTGATAAGCATATTTTTGATCGAGTGCAACATTGGGACAACCTTCCCAATATGCTGTATGTCTTTCACATACATAACCAAGAAGTTAGTGACACTTCTACTTGTCTTCTTGCACACACATAGTTCATCCATATTTTGATAAAGTCAAATATTTTGACTATCTCATCAAAAATAAAAGTACCAACTCCTTAATACTTGCTTTAATCCATAAATTGATTTGCCCTCCCACTAGAGAAAAACTCTCTAGATGGTATGTAGCTATGACAAGCAAAAATCTAGATTGACATTCCTATTAGCAATCTATTGGGTCATACCCATAGGTGCTTCAACCAAAATCCATACTTGGTTGATGTATAGGGAGTCCATTTCAGATTTCATAGTTTCAAGTCATCTATCAGAGTCTCTATTCATAACTATTTTTGAACAGATCAAGAAAATATCATTCACAATGATGTGTGGTGCATTGTCTTTCTCAATGACAAACCTATATCTGAGTGGTATATTACACACTCTTATTGACCTTCGGAGAGGATGTGTGTATCATGGTAGTGCCTCATCAATGGGCACATCTAATCGATGATCAACTTATGGACACTCCACAGGTTTTAATAGGATAGTTTATAAATCTTGAACTTCTCGAGTTTAATTATCCTCCCACTGTCTCCATCTTAGATAATTTTTTTTTTCAAAAAGTAATTTATTTACTGACAAAACATCTTTTATCCAGTAGGATGGTAGAAGTAGTATCACATACTACTCAATTAGGATAACCTATAAACTTATACTAATCTGATCTAGCAAAAAAACTTATGTACGTCAACTCTTTTCACATAAGCTGGGCAATCTGCCATTTTTCTTTTTCATATCTCATATGAAGTGCTAGTAATAGATTTTGACGGTATCTAATTTAAAATATATGCAGCAATTTAAGAAATACACCATATCTCATATAGGGTGTCCATCTTTGGGTCGAGATATTATTAGCCTTTGAACATCCTTATGTACATGACCTAATAATTTGCTCATACCTTTTCCCATGTCCAGTAAATGGGATCAAAATATATAGAACAAAGAACTTTTTTGTAGTACTTGTTTATTTTTGACTCATAAAAATGGCCAAGTTGGCAATATCAGAGACATGTGACCATCACATATTCTTTTCTTGTTCTCATCAATATGAAGAACAACATCATTGAGTGATAGAAATATGAGACCACAATCTTAAATCCACAGTCATAAAATTTATCAAAAGGATAGTAACTTTTGCTCTTTACATTAATTTCAAAACTACACTAAAATAATGAAGGAATTAAAATAATATTTTTGATAAATTTAGGCATATAACAATAATTTACTAGTTTCTAAATTTTGCTAGAAGGTTACATATATAAGTAGGTTCCTTCATCCTTAGCTTGACTATCCATCAAAGACAAAAGGCATGAGTCACCTCTCTTCAACTTTATAAGTCCAACAATGCTTTGCATAAGTAAGATCTATATGAGATATCTCATATCCAAAAATCTAGAGCTGAAGCACTCAATAAAAAAAAATAGTTTGTATCATATACAAACCATTAGCAGATGCAACTTTTGCATCCTGCTACTACTTTACACTTACAAGATAATTTTTGTAATTTCTTTTCAAAGCTCATCATTGCTGTAATGAAAATTGATACCCTTGGTGAAGACATTCTTCACCTTTATTCTCCTATGATATGCTAAAGAAAGAATTCGAGAGAGTTAGCAGGATCAAATCCTGGATTAACTCACCATCCATGATATTGACTTAATCGCATGATTAAGTCAATCAGGATACACTTGACAGTCATACTATCACCCCACCATATCGCATATATAATTTTTTCTTCTTTATAGTATCACCTCTGATCAAATCGAAATCAGGAGAATAGGAGACTATCTCCTAAGTGAGAACTATTCTCAGGTTCCTCAACTAGTCCATGAAGTTTGGTCAAAAAGGCATCAAATATACCATGCAGTAATAGTGAAGACGCAGATTAATATATAAGAACATAAAAAGACTACTCTGATGACATACACAAATTAGATGAGGTCTTTTATCTAATTATATTTTTCACTATTTTTTTGTGAATTTCACAGTCCTCAAGTATGAAAAATGAGAAAATCTATCATCAAATTTCTTAGTAGGGTTAAAATCTCAATTCTTCATAAAAAACCTTGTGAATAGCACAACAAGCTCCTATGAGTTCAAGAATAGGTAACTCTTGATCAATTGCATCTCATATAACTCTCAATATAATTTTTGTCTCTAAAATACTTAGTCTTGTGGATAGCACAACAAACTATAGTATTTTAATTAAGTCATACTTTCAATCCTATATAGTCATATCTGAATAATACTATCCTTGTGGATAGCACAACAAGATAGCACTACTAAAATATGCCATAAACATCACTAAGTCAATATCATATCAATCTCTATAGTAAGTCTTGTAGATAGTACAATAAACTCACTACAGTTTTTGACATACTCTATTGACTTAGTATGAGCTAAATACCATAACTTCATTATGCACCAAGATAGTATCAAATCAGTCTCCACAGCAAGCCTTGTAGATAGTACTGTTGGGATTTTATGGTTTCATGCATGCAAAAATTTTGAAATGAGTACGTAGCAAAAATTAAAAATTTAGATTAAATCAATTTAATCTAAGCATGCATAAAATCAAATCATAAAATAATAAAATAAGATCTATATATATGAGATAGGATTCAGATATAAAAATTAAATAAAAAAAATAAATATAGAAGATTTAATCTTTATACCTTAGCACGGGTCAATCTACACTACGAACTGATGATCATGGATGTCTTCAAAAGGTTTCTTGAAATCGTACAAGTATCCGATCTCTACGGATATCTATACAAGATTTTGATCTGATCAAAAACTTCTGGATCTCATCGAAGTACTCGCTCTCTTGTAGAGATCGTATCTTGATGGTTGAAAAACTCTTCATTTCTCTCAAGACTCTCTTAGAGAAGAAGAAGAGAATATGAGGATGATAATCTCTACACTAGAGATTATGAGAAGAACATTTTTTTTTTCTTCCTAAAATTCATGGACAAAATTTCTATGCTAGAGATCTAAAAAATTCATGTCTAACTCTTGAACAAAATGGGAGAGAAAAATCCATGTCCACACTTGGACAAAAGATGAAGAAAGAAGGCCCTAACAACCAACCTTTGGTTGTTAGTAAGAAAGAAAAGATAGGAACCAACTAACCTCACGTCATGACTCTTCATGCCATGCCCTCTCCCTTAGAAATTTTTCATGCACGCTCCTCAAATTTTGATGTCTCAAACTGATCTCAATCAAGTTGTTACCGCCCCACATGATGCCATGTTTAAATAGGAAGAGAGAGGGTTTTTAGGTGAGAGTCCAAACTTTCTTGGACTCTTGATTTATGATGCCGCCCACCCATCCTATTTGCATCAATATATCTCATGGAGAAAGGAGTTTAATATGAACTCTTCCATGCTAAAAACCTCACGCCTTGGAGGAAAAATAGGCACAAATTAAAAGTGGGCGTGGAGCTTCCTTATGGCGCATGGAGAGGGAAAGTCCAAACTACATGGGACTCCTCTTTAGGTGGCTAATTTAAACCAAATAAAACTCTAATCAATTCTAACCATATTAGAAATTGAGTAGATTCAAATAAATTAAAATTCTAATCTGATTAGGAGCTCCAACTATTTAGATTAAAACTTAATCTAATTAGAAATTAGATGTCACCTAATTAGAGGAAGATTCCTAGTCCTTTTGGACTCTCTCTTGGTGTTTGTGTCAAACTCAATTTAATCCTAATCTAATTAAGATTTAGTGCATCCATAAAGAAAAAAATTTTTAGTCCAAATAGAAATCCAAAAATCTCTTAGTTAGATCCTAATCTAATTAAAAATTAAATCAAACTCAAATCTTAATCAAATAAAAAATTATCCTTCCATGCAATTTGGTTATCTTATAATCCAATCAGGCTTGATCAAATCAAATCTATGTCAAATCTAATTAAATCTAATTCAATTAGACTTAATGCAAGCCCTATTGCTCAATCAAATTGAGTCAATTAATAATTCAATTGCTAACTAATCCTCCTATAACTCACTAACTCTTTAGCGAGTTACTTAATTATAATTTTTGTATTAGATTAATCATCAATCAAATTGATAATTAAATTTTATAATGATTTATAATCATAATTCAACCATCTGATCAGTCAAAAGCCTCTTTGTATGTGATCCCATAGATTCTATTCTGTCTGATAGTGAGATACATTGTGATTCCTATCACAATATCATTAAAACTCTTTTCAATGGGTTGGAATCATTTCAACACTGTTCATCAAAGATCATCGATCATCGAGGTGATGCTCATGGATCTCACAATCCACTAGTGACACCTAGCAGTATGTAGTGACAATCCAGCAGAATAAAAGATGATGAATCTCTAGGTGCAGTTAATGTATGATACAGTCTCTTTATCATAAGTTTCGACCAGATGGCAGGTTATGGAAGAATCGTCAAACTTCATCATCAGTCATATGATAGATTCAATTAGCTCGAGTCCATGTATGATTCTCATGAAAATTCTTTTCCATCAATCACACTGCTATGGTCATAGACTTAAGGACTCAGCTTTTTAAATCTCATAGGACTACTCTCTTCTACTAGGATCGATAGATTCTATCTAGGTACATATCTTCCTCCTATAATGGACTAACTGTCACCAACATCCACTACAAGAACTCATTGAGTCAATATTTATGTGTAGTCAAACTCCAGTAGCCTCACAGCAAGTAGTTGTTGCACTGCAGATCAAAGGACCAATCATACTACTACAGCATCGAGAAAGTCACTAACGAGTGAGCAGATATCTATGTGACTTCTCATGTTGATCATGCTCAGTGCTAGTTGTTCTTTAATAACTACCTACACTCTCACTCTAGTGTCACTACACTACAGACTTGAGACTCATTTATCCGAAGAAAGCGATCTATGCACTGATCTATCTTGATCAATCACCATCCCCTTGATGATCCTATGATCAAGAGTAATTTAAAAATTAACCATCAATGACACATGTCTCAAATTCTCAACTCTTTAAGAATATGTGTCATTATCTTGTTAATCCCTTGGATGACTCATGGATACATAAAATATGAATGATAATATAAATGCTCATTAAGTATAAAATCATGTCCTAATAATATGATATGCGTCAGCCAAGATTGGCTTCTAGGGCATACATCCAACAATGCACGACATGAAGAGTCATGATGTAAGGTTAGTTGGTTCTTATCCTTTCTTTCTTACCAATTACCAAAGATTGGTTGTTAGGACTTTCTTTCTTCATCTTTTGTCTAAGTTTGGAAATAAATTTTTCTCTCCCCTTTTGTCCAAGAGTTGGACATGAATTTTCTAGATCTCTAGCATAGAGATTTTATCCATGGGTTTTAGGAAGATAGAGAAGAAAGTGTTCTTCTCATGATCTCTAGCATAGAGATCATCATCGTCCTATTCTCTTTTTCTTCTCTAAGAGAGTCTTGAGAGAAACAAAGATTTTTCAACCGTCAAGATGCAATCTCTGCAAGGAAGCTAGCACCCCGATGAGATCAAGAAGTTTCTGATCAGATCGAAATCTTGTATGGATATCTGTAGAGGTCGGACACTTGTGTAATTTTAAGAAACCTTCGGAATATATCCATGATCATCAGTTCGCGATGTAGATCGACCCACACCAAGATACAAAGATTAGATCTTTTTTATTTATTTATTTTTGTTTGATTTCTATATCTGAATCCTATCTCACATATGTAAATCTTATTTTAAAATTTTAAATTTGATCTTATGCATGCTTAGATTAAATTAGGTTTAATCTGAATTTTTAATTTCTACTACGTACTCATTTTAAAATTTTTGCATGCATGAAATCATGAAATTATATAGTGGTATCAGAGTCACATCATATGCATAATATTAGAATTTAGATCTAGAATCTATAAAAAAAAAATTTAGATCTAAAAATTTTTTATGTCATTTTGACATAAGGATGTCCTGACAAAACTTGTTATGTTGTATGATTGTCCTAGAATGATATAAAAATTTTTGATTAAAATAAAATTTTAGATCTGATTTTTCATCATATATGTGATATATATTTTATTGTTAATATCTGAAAAAAGTTTTAAAATCTATTTTGATTTGTATATATGATATATGAAAGCATGTTTAAAACTAAAATCAATTTCTATGACTTGAAATTTATTCATGTATATGATATAAGTTTGTAATGTATGATTTGAAAAATTATTTCAAGACCAAAACTTACTTTTTATGCAAAGAATTTAGATCTAAAAATTTAAATTTAAGATCTAAAATTAGTATTTGTGCAAGAGAGATTGGTCATGGGTAGATCAAATTAGATCATGTAATTAAATTACATCTAGGATTTCTGATTTGATCATAATGGATCAAAATCGATTTAGCAGTTGATCAAATCGAGTCAAGTGTTAATTAGGATTAGATCAATAGAGCTTAAGATCATACAATTATTATTGATTGAATCGATTGACATCCATATGTAGAACCAATTAATCTAATGACCTAATTTGGTTCTATGGCTCGAATCTGATTCATCTAAGCTAACCTATTTGGATCAATTAACCAATTGATGTCTAAGGTAAGTAATTGAAAGGTGATTATTTAATTGATTTCGTTTATAGATCTAACCAATTTATTGATGTCTAAGGAAAGCAATAGGAGGACCCCCACCAATCTTTACTTACCTGACCAATTTGAAAGATTGAGTCTCAAATATAGTTGCTAGGTGATTTGGTTTAGCCCATGCCAATTAGATTAGTCATATGATGATTAATTAGATGAGACCTAAATCTAAAATCTCTCTAGAAATATTAAGTATAATGACCTTCTACCATTGTAGATGTGTGGGTGTGCTATCGGTGTTGATTGTTCACGGTTGGTCACAATGGTTCAGTTACATCGGGAACACGCAACCACTCTATTAGTAAAGAATTGCTCTAGGGTAAAGATGGGGTTGAAACCAATAACTGTTAAGTAAGGGATCCAATGATGACTTTGTATCTGCTAATGAATGGTGGGTCTGACTTAACTAAGAAGTATGGGCAATAACTGTTAGGTGAGCCCACATGACTTAAAGACCAAGTCGCTGCAACATACTTAGAGAAGTATCTGGATAAAGAGTTATCTATACATTGGTGTGCGTATTATCAATAACTGTTAGGTGAGATGCACAGCATCGGTGAGACCACAGCACCCACTAAAAACTCAATTATCATGTTAGGGTTTTCATTTCTCCATTCGAAGAGTGTGAGAGATCTGATAAAATAGTGAGAGCTTTTTTGTATCTAAAAGTCTCTAGAGTAAATTATAAAATAAGTACAAATATCTAACTAAAATCTTTACTCTCTATTGTTTATTATGTCAGCTTCCAATCCTCTAGCTCAAATCTTAGATATCAACTGTTTGACCAAAATCAATTACATAGACTGACTCATAAATCTAAGAATTATTCTTAATTTTAAAAATTAAACAATATTCTCTACCAGATTATTCTAATGTTAACAGTCTGTCCAACGTAAAGTCAACGAGCTATACTTGATGAGTGAATGGATAATGACAATAAAGATAGGTGCTATATGTTGAAGTCCATATTAGATGAACTCCAACGTATGCATGAGCACATGTTCACTGTCAATGACACATTGATTCATCTACAAGTGTTGCAAGGTGATCAGAGTCGCACAGCACATGAGATGCGCAATGGGCAATTAGTCTATGATTATTATTTGATAATGATCAAGGACATTAAGGAGCTTAAAAGGCTCGACATGATCATGCACAAGAAATTACATGTGGATTTGATCCTACAACCTCTTTTGGTTTATATGGGTAGTTTATGGTAAACTACTATATGAATGAACCTCTTGGCATCACATCTGAATTGATCAAAATATTGGTAACTAAGAAACTTTGAAAAGTTCAGAAGTATATATCTGGAGAGCCTAAAGAAATAAGGACACACCTTGAATAGATTTGTCAAAATTGCTCAGTACTATCCTTACGATTTTCTCTTCTTCTAGTAGAGTTTTAGACTCTAGTACTTTCTATGCACTTTAGTATAAATTTCATGAGAAGGTAGAGGGCTAAGAAAGTAACCCTTAAAATTGATAATAGGGCAAGAGTTGCTACTGTGACCATGGACACCTATCCTTTGTGATTATCATCTAGATTTAGTTCTTAGAGATAGTCTCTATCATTTGCATGGTGATGCATCTGTGAATTTGATTGAGCAAGCAGTGAATACCATTGGATCTGAGAGATCCAGAGTTGAGATGAACCTTAAGTATATGTGGAACCTTGGGCTAGGTCATATAGGAGAAGATATGATTAACAAATTGAAAAAATATAGACTTTTGGGCTCATTGACTATTGAGTCATATCTAGTTTGTGCATCATCTCTTTGAAAAAAAATAATCAAGCTACTCTTGTGAGATAAGAAGAAAAGGATCACTGAGATACTTATCCTAGTACACATTTGATGGTGCAGCCCATTTGATATGCTAACAAAGAGAGTTGTGTCTACTTTGTTATCTTGACTGATGATCTATCATGGTATGGGTAAGTATATGAGATACAAATTTAAAATTTTTTGAAAGGTTCAAAGAATTCAGATGTAAAGTAGAGAAGTAAATCAAAAAATTTCTAAAGATACTTCGATCAGATCGAGGATGCAATACTAAAGAAAAAAATTTCTCGGTTATCTCATAAAATGACATAGTTTCATATTAGATCCCTCTTAGTACATCTCAGATCAATAAGATAATTAAAAAGAGTCATGGGACTATATGAGATATGGTCCGATCCACGATGGATTTCACTGATTTATTTTATTTCTTTAGAAACATACTTTATTTCTATGAAATTGGATTCTCTCTAAATCTGTTCCTACCACACCTATGAGACATGGCATAGTGAAAACTAAATTTTTATAATTTCAAGCTTCAAGGATGTCCAGTCTGTGTCAGAGATAGTAGGAAGATAAGTTAGAGGATAGGTCTATAAAGCTCATTTCAAAGAATATCCTAAAAGAGTTTAGGATACTATTTTTTTCTGAAAGGATCACAATGTGATTACGACCTGACATACTATCTTCTTGAAAAATTATTTATGCAAGATGAAACAATGGAAGAAAAGTTGAGCTCGAAGAGAGTGTCTCTAAAGAGCAGCGAGCCATAAGACCTAAAAGACCTATTCATCATAAGCCAGTATATGTATGTCCCTCCTCCACCTCGTAGATACAATAGGATCTCCCATCCTCTCGAAAGGTAATTGGGTATCCTTAACAGAGGATGTAGAGAAAAATTATTTCTCATGAAGATAAGGAACATAAAGATGATCCCAAAACCTACAACGAGATGATGTTAGACATCAACTCTAAGAAAGAGATATGAAATAGCTTTCCTGACTGGATATTTTTTGAAGATTTCTATATGGAATAGCTTATAGATTTTACTTCTCGTGATAAGAGATCACTACGTCTGTAATAATCTTGGAGTTGGAATATTTATTTTGATGAAATGATCGAATTGTTTGATCAAAAATGAAGAATTATGTATTTCCAAAAAGATCAGTGAGAGTATCCAATACTGACATTGGTTAAAATATGGTTGTATATAGAATTTTTTATGAAAGACATGAAGCAAACATCCTATATTCTAAGAATATAAAGATCTATAGATATAGATGCAATTAGATGCTTATGTTTTCACAGATAATATACAGAGAGTAGATGCTGAAAGGGTTCAGCATAGAAATCTCGAAGAGAGATCTGCTATCCTCTTGGGCATAGATGTATGCTATGTAATGTACTCAAACTGATATAGTCAATGCTGTAAATGTCACGAGCAGATATCAATCGTATCCAGACTAAGAGTGCTGGATTGCTGTGAAAACATCCTTAAGTACTTGAGAAGAACTAAGGATTTATTCTTAATTTTGAAGAAGGGTCAAAGCTAGGAGTGGGAGGATACACCAATTCAAATTTTATGTCTAATGTTAATGATAGAATATCTACTTCATGGGGTGTGTTCGTGTGTGATCATGATGTTGCTATCTTGCAAGGGTTCCAAGAAATTGATTGATAGAAGATGAGTACATTGTAGATGTGTAGGATGCATTCTAGTTCTAATGTTAGTTGTAAAATTGGATGTCATACCATCAGATGCCATGACACTATATTGCAAAGACAATGACACTATAGCCCTTGCTAAGGAGCCTAGGTCTTATCAGATATCCAAGCACATAAAGCAACAGAATACGCGACTACCTCAAGTAGAAATACATAGAGGTGCAGAGAGCAAACTCTACATAAGATGTGGATAACCCACTGGTAAGTCACTTAGCTAGTCAAAGATTAAAGCCTGTCTTGAGAAGATGGAGCTTGGTATATGGCAGATTGGCTTAGTGCAAGTGGGAGATTGTTGGATGTATGTCTTAGAAGCCAATCTTGACTGACGCATAGAATATTACTAGGACATGGTTTTATACTTAATAGGCATTTATATTACCATTCATGTTTTATGTATCCATGAGTCATCCAAGGAATTAATAAGATGATGACACATATGAAGGGAAGGACAATCGCTTTTCCTCGTAGGATCTTTCAGATTTCATCAAATCTGGGGTGGAATAATTTTTAAAAATTTATCCTATATATTTCAGATCTAAGTCTCTAGATCTAATTTTATTATCTGATATTTAAAATCTAAAATTAAATTTAAATCTATGATGAAAGAAGAAGTACCTCAAGGGTAATCTGATTACCCTATAGATGATCTCTGCATAGCCCAAGGTTTTGATGTAGCCACGCAAGTGCCTAACCTCTACCAATATCCACTCAGGTAGGATCTGAAAAGTCTTCTCCTCATGAATCTATGCTCCAAAAATTAAATCTTTATCTGATTTGAAAGTACTTCAAAACTCCTTCTGAAGTTGGAGCAGCAGCCTGTCGAAGATGTCCTGCAGCCTTGTGTTCCAGGCGTCACCATGCCTTGGATCTTTGCCAGATGGACGTCCAACTCTTTGGATGTGAAGAGGGGAGGAAGAAGAGCAGGGAGGATGTAGAGAAGAGGGGAGGAGGCAGCAGCTATTATATTTTGTGCATAAAATAATTTCTTCCATGAAACCCTAGGCGCAGCAGGGTTTATATAGATCCTGTATGCTGCGCAGTGCCACATCATTCAACCAATCAAAAAATTCTAATAAATTTTGAAAAAATTTTGATTGGTGGAGTGATGTCATTTGATCACATAAGATAAGAACCCCACCCTCTCTCCTAAGTTGACACCAACATTGGATAAGCTCAATCAAGGTGGCGCCAAAGAGTCCATGTTTATCCAGACTCTTTGGTTCTTATCCATTTGGGGCACCCACTTTAATCCAATTGGGCTCATGCCATAAAATAATTATGGCACCTAATTCAATTGAGTTTTGGCATGTGGACACTCCACAAAAATTCTCCAATGAATCCTCTTCAGTTTAAGATCCATATGTCAACTTTTGACAGATGTCCTAAAATGAAATTGGCAGGTGCTAGGAATTAGCAGGTGTTATCTTAAATTCATCTCATGAATTAAGACAAACCTTTTTTGAGCTGGACAAGCTTCATTTAGACTGAGAGAAACTTTTCTAAGGTTCTCTGGATGAGTCAAATCATATTTAGCTCAGTAGAGACAGAAAAGATTACACGAGGAGAAGGTTAGGCTCAATCATGTGCTAGCATGATTTTCTTGAACCTAATTGGATCTAATCCAAATCAATTGAGTTAGCCCAATTGATGACATCCAGACTCTAACTCTTATTTGTGTGATCCAATTAGGTTCAATTTCATATGGTAATGAGACATGTCGTGATCTCATCATCGACATCATCGAAACTCCTTTCGATGGATCAAAACTCTTCTGATTCAGATAATTAGAATGATCGATCATCAATATCATTCTAATTACTCCCAAAATCCATCAGTGACACCTAGCAGTATGTGGTGGCAACCCATCAGAATTGAAGATGAACCTCTCAGTGCAGCTACCTGTGTGATTGAGTTCCTCTATCATGAGTCTCGACTGAATTAGGGTTAAGGTGAACACGTCAAACCCAACATCAGTCATATGAGTTAATCGATCAATCTGAGTCCGATGTGAAATCTTAATGAAAAACTCTTTTTCATTATTATACTCTACCATGGCCATGGGCTTAAGGACTCAATCTTTCAATTATCATAGGACTACTCCTCTCATCTACTGAGGTTGATAGATCCCATCTTGGTGCGATATAGTTCCTACAATGAATATGCTACAGCCAACATACACCTCAGGGTTCTGAATGGATAGGAGATTGAGTTATGGTGTAGTCAAACTATAACACACTCAAGGTGAACTGTCGATGCACCTTAGGTCAAAAAACTAGACACACAACTGCAGCATCAAGCTAGTCATTGACGAGAAGGTAGACTTCCTTATGACTGCTTGATATGGTCACGCTCAGTACTCTCATTCTCAATGAATATCTGTACTCTCGCTTTGGTGTCTTCACACCGTAGACTCAAGACACATCTATCCTAAGGAAGCGATCATACACCAACCTTTCGGATCGATCACCATCCTCGTGATGATCCTATGGTCAGGAGCTGTTTATGAGTTAGTTATGTAAATTCATGCCTTAAATTTTCAACTCTTGAAAATATAAATTTACATTCCCACTAACTCAAAGGATGTATCACAGACACTATGTACACAATGTGATAGAAGAATAATCCTTTTATTCATTTATAGTTAAAATTATAAATTTGCCCTTAGATCTGTACAGGAATGTGTCAACCGATCTAGCATCTAGGACACACATCTAACAAACTCCCACTTGACCTAATGCCAATTGGCTACATATCTAAGTCCCATCTTCTCAAGGTGGGCTTCGATCTTATGTTGGCCCAATGGCTTAGTCAGCGGGTCTGCCATATTATCTGTGGAGTTGACTCTCTTGACCTCGACATAACTCTTTTCGAGGTAATCATGGATCAAATGGAATCGCCGCTTGATGTGCTTGGACTTCTGGTGAGACCTTGGCTCCTTAGCTAGGGATATGGCACCATTATTGTCGCAGTAAAGAGGTATGGCATCCGATGATATCACTCCAAGCTCTGCGGCAAACTTTTTATACCAGAATGCCTCCTTCGCAGCTTCCGATGCAGCAATATACTCTGCCTCCATGGTGGAATCAGCAATCACCGTCTGCTTGGAACTCTTCCAGCTAACTGTACCACCATTATAAATGAACAGACTCCCATATGTTGATTTTTGATCATCTATATCAGACATAAAGTCTGAGTCTGTATATCCTTGAATCTGGAGTTCTCCATTCCCAAAGACTAGAAACATATCCTTAGCCTTCTCAAGTACTTAAGGATACATTTCACAGAAGTCCAGTGTTCTTCGCCTGGATTTGACTGATATCTGCTTATGACACTCACAGCGTGGGCTATATCAGATCGTGTACATAGCATAGCATACATGAGGCTCCCTATTACCAAAGCATAAGAGATCTTGCTCATACATTCAATCTCCTCAGGTGTGCTAGGGCACATCTTCTTAGAGAGATGAATGTCATGTCTAAAAGGTAATAAATCTCTTTTGGAGTTTTCCATGCTAAACCTTTTTAGCACCTCCTCTATGCACATCTTCTGTGAAAGTCCGAGCATCCTATTTGGTCTATCTCTATAGACCTTAATACCCAGTATAAAGGATGCTCTCCTAGATCTTTCATAGAGAACTCCTTAGACAATCATACTTTGACTGAGGTCACCATGAGAATGTCATTCCCAATTAGGAGGATGTCATCTACGTACAATACGAGAAAGACAACTGCGCTCTCACTTTTTAAACACACATGGTTCCTCCTCGTTCTTGATGAAACCAAATATTTTGATCACATCATTAAAACGAGTATTCCAACTCCGAGATGCTTGCTTAAGTCCATAAATGGACCTTTGCAGCTTGCAGATCTTGTGATCATCATCACTGGATGTGAATCCAAGCGGCTGTTCCATATATATATCTTTTTCAAGATGTCCATTTAAGAACACCGTTTTCACGTCCATCTGTCATATTTCATAATCGAAATAGGCTGCAACAGCAAGCAATGTGCGGATGGATTTTAGCATGGCTACAGGCGAAAAGGTATCCGGATAGTCAATGCCTTCGCATTGACTATAACCTTTCACTACTAGCCTAGCCTTGAATATCTCCACATTCCTATCTGCACCTATCTTTCTCTTGAAGATCCATTTACACCCAATAGGTACAATACCTTCAGGTGGATCTACCAAGGTCCAGACTTGGTTTGAGTGCATCGAGTCAATTTCTGATCTCATTGCCTCTAACCATTTCTCGGAGTCGATATCTGATATCGCCTCGTCATAAGTCTTGGGATCATCACCATGAACCCCATTTCTCATGAAGAATATTTCCTCTACTTCCTCTTGTATGGTACCTAAGTACCTTTCAGGAGGATGAAAAACCCTAATCGATCTACGAGGTGGAAGAGATTGTGTCGGGACTAGTTCTGATTGATTAGGTTCCTCAGATTCTTGAGCTCGTTGCTCTTGAGAGACATTCTCCTTGAGCTTAACTATTCTTTTGATGCCACCATCTTGAATCAACTATTTTTCAAGAAAAATAGTATTTCGACTCATAATCACATTGTGGCCTTCCGAAATATAGAAATAGTATCCTAATGACTCTTTAAGATATCCTATGAATCGAGCTCTAAAAGACCTCAACTCTAACTTGTCCGCCTGCTGTCTCTTGACATGAACCGGACAACCCCAAATTCTAAGATGATTCAGACTTGGCTTCTTACCATGCCATATCTCATATGGTGTGGTAGGAACGGTTTTAGAGAGAACCCTATTCAATACATAAATTGCTGTCATGAGACAATATCCTCAAAAAAATCGAGGAGGTCCGTGAAGCTCATCATGGAACGGACCATATCTAATAGGGTCCGATTTCTCCATTCTAAAACCCCATTGAGTTGAGGCGTTCCAGGTGGAGTCCATTGAGAGACTATGCCATTATCCTTAAGATAGTCTAGGAACTCTCGACTAAGGTATTCACCTCCTCAATCTGATCGAAGAATCTTAATGGGCTTTTCTGTTTGTTTTTGTACCTCATGTCTGAATTCTTTGAACCTTTCAAAGGCTTCAGAATTGTGTTTCATTAGAAACACATACCCATACCTAGACATATCATCGGTAAAGATAATAAAGTAGATGTAGTTGCCTCTAGCCGGCACATCAAATGGACCACACACATTCGTATGTACTAGGGCAAGTAGATTTGTGGCCCTTTCCCCATGTCCCATAAAAAGAAGCTTGGTCATTTTGCCTTGAAGGCATGATTCACAAACTGGATATGACTCGAAAGTCAATAGACTCAATAGTCCAGATTTCTCTAATTTGTTAACCCTGTCTTCCGCTATATGACCTAGCCTTAGGTGCCACAGATACTTATCATTTAGACTATCTCTAGGCCTTTTAATTCCTATGACATTCACATTTTGCTCAATATTAAATACAGATACATCAATATGTAGCTGATAGAGACCGTTAATAAGAAAACCATCTGCAACTTTATTATTTTCATAAAAAATATTATAATGATCCTTATAAAAGCTAATCACATAGCCTTCTTGTGCTAAACATGAAACAGAAATCAAATTCTTACTTGCTGTAGGCACATAATAGCAGTCTCTTAAAACTAAATCTAATCCTAACGGTAATTGCAGAGGATAGATTTCCACGGCCACAGTAGCAACTCTTGCTCCATTTTCCGACGCATAGGATCATCTCTCTATCCCTCAACCTTCTGCTCTCCTCAAGACCCTGCATAAAAGTGCACAAATGAGTACTAGAACCAGAGTCAAGCACCCAACTGAATGCAGAAGAAATTGTAAGATTAGATTCTAAAATGAGCATACCTCCAGAAGGACCATCCTTCTTATTCTTTAAGGTGGCCAGGTATTGAGGACAGTTTGCTTCCAATGGCCATCTGATTGGCAGTGAAAATATTTTTCCTTATCAGCAGCCTTCTTTTTCGGTTCTGTCTTCTTCTTCTTGCCATCTACCTTCTGCTTCTTCGCAGACTTCTTTTTCTTTCCAAAAGAATTTTTCTTGGAAGAAGTTCGCTCCATAGTAAGAACTGAACCTTTTGAACCCTTCATAGAAAGCTCAGCCATAACCAGTATGTTCATTAACTCGGCCAAGGTACATTGCATCTTATGCATATGGAAGTTTATGATGAACTGATCATATGCATCGGACAGGACTGAAGGATCACATCAATCTGAAAATTTTTGTCTAAGATGATATCGAGCTTCTCAAACTCCTCAAGATCCTTGATCATTGTCAAACAATGATCTGGACTGACTGTCCATCATGCATCTTGGCCTTAAAAAGTCTTTAACAGACTTGATACTTGGCCGCGCGACTCTATTCACCAAACAACTCTTGTAGGTGAGCAAACATTTGGTGGATAGTCAAAATATTCTCATGTTGGCACTACAAGTCATCAGACATTGCACCCAACATGTAGTACCTTACTTTGTTATCATCATCCGTCCACTTTTTCAGAGACGCTCTCTGTTCAGCAGTCGGACATGCTGGTATGGCAGGTGGATCCTGATCCAAGACATGAGTCAATTTTTTGAAACCCAGAACAATTCTGTAGTTCTCAATCATCTTGAAATTGGATCCAGTCAGTCTATGGGTGTCTAAAATTTTGGTCAGGGGTTTGAGGCAGACATATTTCTATAGAGAGTCAAAAATTTCTAGTTAGATTTTGTAATCAGACTCAACCAATTTGTTTAGGATTTTTATTTTTAAATAAATTAGGCTCCACTATTTTCTCAGATCCCTACACTCCCTTGTAGAGATTGAAAATCTCCGTGATCAGTGATTTTTAGTGGGTGGTGCGGTCTCACCGACTGGCTCATCACCTCACCTAACAGTTATTGGTGATGGATCAACCGATGAGTGGACAACTCTTGTCCAATGATTCTCTAATCATGGTGCATCCAAAACTTGGTCTCTAATTCATGAAGCTCACCGTGTCGGGATATTGCTCCAATCCTTGTTAAGTCAAACCCACATTTGCACAACTAGATTCCTGATTGGGTCCCTCACCATATCAAATATTGAGCCAACCCATCCTCTAATTCGTAGCATCCAATGCCTAATGGACATGGTTGCATCTTTCCAGTGCAACTGAGCCACTGAACCAGCCGAGAACAATCAACCCGGGAAGGGCCCGCACATCCACAATGGTGGAAGACCTAGACTTAATATTTTCTTAGAGAGATTTGATTTAGGTCTCATTAAACTTGACTTGACATAGTCATAACAATTATGACTAACCTAGTGGCATGGGTTAGCTCGAATTGTTAGCCACCTCAATCAAAATGGTCGACACATATGGCCAGGTAAGTGAGACCGATGGGAGGGATATGCCATTAACTCGACAAGAATGCATTCGAGTCGAGTAGCTCTCAATTAAAAACCAGTCAGTTGCATCTGCCCAACTTACCTTAGACACCAAATTATCGAACCAGAACAATTGGGTTAGCCTACAATCCAGGCTCTAACCATTGAGCCAAATTAGGTCTTAACTTGATCGAGTCACATCTAAATGTGATTCGACCTTGACCAGACTTAATCCTATTAGGCTAGTCAATTATTAGCTTTCATGATCCCACCTAACCAACTCTTGATTCGGTTTGATCAACCGCTAGACCTAATTGAGCTACCCAAGCCCGAACCCAATTTTATAAAATATCTTAGATCTAAAATTCTCAATTTTAGACCTAACTTAATTTCATAAGCTTAATTATTAATTAAGTTTGGGTTCATAAATAAAGAATGTAAAATAAATCCTAAGGTTTCAGGATCTAGGATTTTACAGAAAAAAAATTTTGATTTCTGATTAAGGATGAACACGCGGCACCCCTACACGTCATATGAACACCCATTGAATGGGAAGAGAGGGTCTTAAAATTTACTTTATTTTATGACTGGACGGCCATGAGGAACACCTTAATCAGAAATATAAATTTAACTACAAAACTAGTTAGATCTAAATTAACATATCACATATACAATTTAAGATCTAACTAATACATGCTTTGCATACATCTCATGTATCAAAAATCAATCTAATTAATATAATTTTGATCTAATACATCACATGTAATATCTGAAAAATAAAATTTAAATTAAACTATTCAAAATAAAAACTATTCTAGAATGTTACTAGAACAATTCTACAACTAGTCTAGGCATGCAACAGATCAATTTTATGAAATAATTAAAATTTTATTTTTTATTTTTTGATTTGATTATAATAATTATAACATCAAAAAAATATATAATAAATTATATTTAATTTATATTTTAATCTCATTAAAATATAAAACTTAAGACTATTCATGGATTCAACTAATCCTAGTCTAGTCATGCATCTTATGCATGTTAGATCTTTTTAGATTTAATTTTAAATATTTTATTTTAGATACTATCATATCTGATGTGAAATTGAAATTTTTAATATCAAATAAATTAAAATTAAAATCAGATCTAAAATAGATCTGAAATAGAGCCAACAACCTGGCTCTGATACCACTTGAAGGGGGGAAAACCGCTTTTTCCTCGTAGGATCTTCCAGATTTCATCAAATCTGGGGCAGAATAATTTTTAAAAATTTATCCTATATATTTTAGATCTAATTCTCTAGATCTAATTTTATTATCTGATATTTAAAATCTAAAATTAAATCTAAATCTATGATGAAAGAAGAAATACCTCAAGGGTAATCTGATTACCCTGTAGATGATCTCTGCACAGCCCGAGGTTCTGATGTAGCCACGCAACCACTTGGCCTCTATCGGTATCCACTTGGTAGGATCTGGAACATCTTCTCATTATAAATCTATGCTCCAAAAATTAGATCTTTATCTAATTTGAAAGTACTTCAGAACTCCTTCTAAAGTTGGAGCAGCAGCCTGTCAAAGATGTCCTGCAACCTTCTGTTCCAAGCGTCACCACGCCTTGGATCTTTGCCAGATGGACGTCCAACTCTTTGGACATGAAGAGGGGAGGAAGGAGAGCAAGGAGGATATGGAGAAGAGGGAGGGGGTGGCATCTATTGGGTTTTATGCATAAATAATTTCTTTCACGAAACCCTAGGCGCAGCAGGGTTTATATAGACCCTGTGTGCTGTGCAGTGCCACATCATTCAACAATCAAAAAATTCTAATAAATTCTAAAAAATTTTGATTGGTAGAGTGATGTCATCTAATCACATCAGATAAGAACCCCACCCTCTCTCCTAAGTTGGCACCAACATTAGATAAGCTCAATCAAGGTGGCGCCAAAGAGTCCATGTTTATCAGGACTCTTTGGTTCTTATCCATTTGGGGTGCCCACTTTAATCCAATTGGACTCATGCCATAATCTGATTATGGCACCCAATTCAATTGGGTTTTGACATGTGGATACTCCACAAAAATCTTTCAATGAGCCCTCTTCAGTTTAAGACCCATATATCAACTTTTGACAGATGTCCTAAAATAAAATTGGCAGGTGCTAGGAATTAGCAGGTGTTGTCTTAAATTCATCTCATGAATTAAGACAAGCCTTTTTTGAGCTGGATAAGCTTTATTTAGACTGAAAAAAACCTTTCTAAGGTTCTCTGGATGAGTCAAATCATATTTAGCTCAGTAGAGATAGAAAAGATTACACGAGGAGAAAGTTAGGCTCAATCATGTGCTAGCATGATTTCCTTGAACCTAATTGGATCTAATCCAAATCAATTGAGTTAGCCCAATTGATGATATCCAGACCCTAACCCTTGTTTGTGTGATCCAGTTAGGTTCAATTTTGTATGGTAATGAGACATGTCGTGATCTCATCATCGACATCATCGAAACTCCTTTCGATGGACCAGAACTCTTCTGATTCAGACAATTAGAATGATCGATCATCAATATCATTCTAATTGCTCCCAAAATCCATCAATGACACCTAGCAATATATGGTGGCAATCCATCAGAACTAAAGATGAACCTCATGATGCAATTACCTGTGTGATTGAGTTCCTCTATCATGAGTCACGACTGAATTAATGTTAAGGTGAACTCGTCAAACCCAACATCAATCATATGAGTTAATCGATCGATCTGAGTTCGATGTGAAACCTTAATAGAAAACTCTTTTTCATTATTTCACTCTGTCATGGCCATAGACTTAAGGACTCGATCTTTCAATTATCATAGGACTACTCCTCTCATCTACTGAGGTTGATAGATCCCATCTTGGTGCGACCTAGTTCCTACAATGAATATGCTACAGCCAACATACATCTCAGGGTTTCGAATGGCTAGGAGATCGAGTTATGGTGTAGTCAAACTATAACACACTCAAGGTGAACTGTCGATGCACCTCAGGTCAAAGAACTAAGCACACAACTACAGCATCGAGCTAGTCATCGACGAAAAGGTAGACTTTCTTATGACTGCTTGATATGGTCACGCTCAGTACTCTCGTTCTCAATGAATACCTGTACTCTTGCTCCGATGTCTCCACACCGTAGAATCAAGACACATTTATCCTAAGGAAGCGATCGTACACCAACCTTCTGTTGGAAATAATATTCCAAAGCCAATTGTCAGCCTATTGACGGTTGTGCTCTTGCTTGTATTAGTATATGAATTATAAATTAATAAAAGTTATTTTGATATTTTTCATCATAAATTGTTTCATCTTCTAATGAACTCCTGTGTTGTGGGGAAGTCCTTAGAACTATTTAGACTCGACAAAGGAGGATTTATCATTTAGTCCTTAAACCTGTTCGCGACCAAATGATATGTTGTTACCAAAGATAACAATGTTTATCAAGCATAGGACGTTGTGTGCCATATGGGTTGATTGTCCTCTTAACCAAGGAGTGTGGAGACACTGGTATGGCATACAGGTGAGATATAAGGGTACATCTACATTGAACGTGACCGACTTCGGAGTTTTTTCTGCTATCAAGATTTGCTCCGATGGGATATGAGTATAACTATCCCTCCGACCTGAGACCGCCACGGTGACTTGCAAGTAACTCACTGCACTTAGGCACTGGACTACCTGAATTTCTAATTCAGTGATGGAAGGCTGCTGGGTGTAGTCAAGTACTTGACTTGTCGGTGCGTGTGTCAAGATGGAATTGACCACTCCAGTTCAGGAGCTGTGTACAATCGTATTTCAATTTAGCAAAATCTTGGCTAGCGTAGTCTTAGTGAGGAGTCACAAGACTGTTTGAGTTGAGCACGATTCGGATGATCTGATCAGGGTTGACAGTTTAACCCTGAGTCATCATAAACACAGGGATCAAAAAGATGAATTATACAGTAACCATATTTACATAGGTTCTGAGTGTTGCGATTGTGACTATTTGACCTATCCGAACATCAGGTACCATTACTAGATGGTCACTTCGATTTTTACAGGAATTGGTTCCTGTGCTACCAGCTTAGGATCGAACCTGTGGGGTCACACACATTAGAGGTTCCTATCTGATCTGATGGCTGGTGAAGAGTCTTAAGTATCTGAGATTCTGTGATCGAGAATCAAGATTCTCTGATCATGAGTTCCACACATTTTGGGTATCGGGGTCAAAAGTTTCACTGGTTTGGGACTTTTTGATCAGGATTTCATATCGATAAATTCTGATACCCGATTGCCCATCGGATTTGAACTCAATATTTATGAGAGATTTAATTAGTGATTTGATCACTAATTAACTCAATTTGATTGAGTAATTATTTTTGGATCAAGTCCAATTGAATTGGATTCAATTGGGTTTGACCCGATTAGGTTAAGTGTTGACCTAATCGCTAAGGTGTTTTGGTCCCTGATCTGATCAGGGGTTGGGCTTAGTCAATTCCTAATTTAATTAGGATTTTATTGAGTATAAATAAGCCTAATTAAGTTGGGTTTAACTTAGTCTAATTGTGCTTAACCTATTTTGATTAGGTTGGTTCAATTATGATCAAACCACCTTTTGAATTCAACTCCCTGCGCCACCTCACTTCTCTACGCCCATTTGAATTCACGAGAAGCAACTTCTCATGAATTTTCTCCCACACAGAAGGCATCCCATGCCCTCCCTTGTGCACTAATTATCTGGATAAAAATAAGTTAGTTGGCCATTCAAATTCAAAGGATGTTTGAATTTGAATGGGCAACCAACTAATCCATGCACCACCCACCTTATCTTGTGTGCCCCTTGCTTTACACAAGAAAGAGTTTCTCGTGTAAACTCTCCATGCACAAAGAAGCCACGCCTCCTCTCTTCTCACACCTAGAGTGGATAAGGATGAGTTGGTTTGCATTCGAATTCAAATTCGATTTGAATTCAAGTGTGCAACCACTTATCTTTATCCTTTCACACGGATAAGACACGTCTTGCACTATTTTAAAAGAGAAAGGGAGGTGGGGCATGCATAGAAATTTTTTGAGAGAGAATAGTAGGCATGAGGAAGCCTTGTGCATGAGTAGGAAGTTCAAAAACTTCCAAGAGAAAAAGAAAGAAAAGAAACAAGAGTGGGCGCAAGGTTTTCAGTGAGTAACCTAGGGTTTTTGCCTGGGGTTCGGGAAGTGAGAAGGTGAGCTACGAGTGTTGTGAGCCCACCAAATTTTAGGGAGAACTTCATCAACCTCTCTACCATCTTTGCTAATGATCCAGAGTATTCAAAGAGTCGGCAGACATCGATCGAAGGAGTTCGATCAGCATCGACCGTCAAAAGGGCTCTACAACGAACTAGCATTCGTGAGGAGCCGATCAGACTGGGAGCTTCGTGTGGATGATCCGCAGAGATCAAACACACTGTGTGACTGCATTACAATGATCAGACCTTTCAGATAGTGATCAGATTGCAGCGATCGACTACCTACATGAAGGTAATATGTTCTGAACACATAACAGTAAATTATTTACTGTAGAAGTTTGAATTTCAAATTTGAATGCATGCTATATATCATATTTAGATCCTAGTATAGGATAAATATATATTAATTAATTAGATTAATTAATATTTTCTATTGCACAGAGTTTGTTACGGAGAGTAGTGGCGTCAGGGGTCATTCAGGGCCACGTAGAGTTTGTTACGGAGAGTAGAGTGGTGTCCGTTGTCGTGACTTGCTAGAGAGTAGTAGAGCCTGGAGAGTGGAGTGGTGTCCATTGTCATGACTTGCCAGAGAGTGGTGGAGCCAAATTCTATTACAGAGAGTGGAGTAGGGTAGTGGCCATTGTCGTGACTTGCCAAAGAGTTCGGATCTGTCGGCTGGAGCTCGGCTGGGATATCTGATGGAGCGGAATGGCTCTCTACCCCGTCGATCTAGGAGAAGCTCGAATATTTTCGAGGCTACTGATGAGTCTACTATTGCCAGACGTCTCAGACACTGATGCCACAGGCGGGAGTCATCTGCTGTAGAAGCTCAGATGGAGACTTTTCATTAGTGAAGTCTAGTAGGAATCCGATTGCTAGAGAAGTCCATCTGGGATTCGCCTGATGTGGAAGCTCGTCTGAAGATTATCCATCGGAGAAGTCTGATTTCATGAAGAATCTGACGGAGGGTCAGCCGGCGGTGGACTTCGGATGGCGTTGGAGAAGTTCGGCAAACACTGGAGACGATCGGTCGTTGTAGAAATTTAGCTGCCAGAGTCCGTCCATCGTAGAAGCTCATCCGATATCCATCCGCTATGGAAGTTCAAACGGAGTCTAGTTCTTATAGAAGGCTAAAAGGAGACCGCTTATTGTAGAAGCTCGGTCGAAGATCGATTGTCGTGGGAGCTCGAAGTAGCGACCTGGCCGGTGGATCCTGTCCCATTATAGAAGCTCGTCTGGGATCTGACTATGAAGAAGCTCGGCTGAAGTCTACCTATAATAGAAGTTCGAAAGAAATATGTTTACAGTAGAGGCTCGAATGAAATTTGTTTATAGTAGATATCCAGGGTAGACCGCCCGCTGTAGGAGTTCGGAGTAGACCGCTCATAGTAGAAGTTCGGAGTAGACCGCTCGTAGTAGAAGTTCAGCTCTCGCAGGAGCTCGGTAGGAATCCTGAAGGCGGTCGACCATCGTAGAAACTTGGATGGAGTCTAATTACTGTAGAAATCTCATTATCGGAGAAGCTCAGATATTGACGAAGTCTGGAAGAAGTTCGGAGAATAGTTGATCACTGTAGAAGGTCGGCTGATAGTGAGGCCTAGAGAGCCTTTGGAGCGGCCCGGTAGATGGATGGAGAAGCTCATTGTCGGAGAAGTCCGGACGGTATTATGGAAGCTCGGACGGTCAAGGGGGTTCAGAGAGATGCCACACAAGGTCGGAAGCTAGAAAAATCCTAGAAGGGTCAGTCATTTACAAACTTCGGCTGGGGATATTTTATACCCAACATTTGAAATTTCAAATTTGAAATTCAAATTTTGAAATTTAAAATTTAAAATTTAAAATTTAAAATTTGGTTGAAATTTCAAATTTGATATTCGAAATTTGAAATTTGAAATTCAAAATTCAAAATTTAAAATTCCAAAAATTTGAAATTCAAAAATTTGAAATTGTTTGAAATTTAAATTTGAAATTTAAAAATTTAAATTTTAAATTTTAAATTTTAAATTTTTGAAATTGGTATATTTAGATATACTTGATCCAAGTAGCAAGTAGTCTAATTGGGTTGGTTGCCATGGTCGTCCGGTCATAGGAAAAAAGAAGGATTTAAAGGCCCTCTCCTCCCATTCGATGGGGTCTCCTTGGCGGTAGGGTGCTGCTGCAATTATAATCCCATGCAGATGAAGCAGTAAAAGGACTTAATTGTAAAGGTTCAATTATAAAAATTTATCATGAATGTGTTAGATTAGATCTAAAGAAATATTCATGATTTATTTTGATTGAGTTATTTTCTGTTATTAGCAATAGGATTTGCTGTTTATGAAAGTGCTGATCTATTTGTGAAATGAGTCAACACATTTGGTGAACAGAAAATAAAAACCTTTCAAATTTAAAAAATTATTTTCAAAATGCCAAACCCTAATCCATCAGCCCAAATACTTAATTAAAGAATTAAGTGTTGTCTAGTTGGTCTAGAATTGTGAATTAAGACCTAAGACAATTACATAAA